>NW_020837957.1:6679759-6747328 GCF_003676395.1 Aethalodelphis obliquidens | reverse complement strand
ATATATATATGGTTTGGTTTTTTTACCCTTTTTCTCTTTTTGGGAGTGTGTATGTTTCTGTGTGTGACTTTTTTCTGTAGAGCTTTGCTTTTACCATTTGTCCTAGGGTTCTGTCTGTCCGTTTTTCAGTTTTTGTGAGGGTTTTTTGTTTGTTTGTTAGCTTTAGTATAGTTTTTAACACTTATTGGTGGATTTTTGTTTTAGGTTTGGTAGCTCTCTTTTTCTTTCTTTTTTGTTTTCTTATTTTAAAAAAAAGTAATATTTTTTTACTTGAAAAACTTTATTTTATTTTACTTTATGTTATTTTATTTTTTTTATCTTCTTTCTCTCTTTCTTTTTTATTCTCACTTTTATTCTGTGCTGTGTACATGACAGGCTCTTGGTGCTCCAGGCAGATGTCAGTGCTGTGCCTCTGAGGTGGGAGAGCCAAGTTCAGGACACTGGTCCACAAGAGAACTCCCAGCTCCACATTATATCAAACGACGAAAATCTCCCAGAGATCTCCATCTCAATGCCAAGACTCAGCTCCACTCAATGACCAGCAAGCTCCAGTGCTGGACACCCTATGCCAAACAACTAGCAAGACAGGAACACAACACCATCCATTAGCAGAGAGTCTTCCTAAAATCATAATAAGCCTACAGACACCCCAAAACACACCACCAGACATGGATCTGTGCACCAGAAAGACAATACCCAGACTCACCCACCAGAACACAGGCACTAGTCCACTCCACCAGGAAGCCTACACAAGCCACTGCACCAACCTGAGCCACTGGAGGCAGACACGAAAAACAAAGGGCACTACGAACATGGAGCCTGTGAAAAGGAGACCCCAAACACAGTAAGTTAAGCAAAATGAGAAGACAGAGAAACACACAGCAGATGAAGGAGCAAGGCAAAAACCCACCAGACTTAACAAATGAAGAGGAAATAGGCAGTCTACCTGAAAAAGAATTCAGAATAATGACAGTAAAGATGATCCAAAATCTTGGAAATACAATGGAGAAAATACAAGAAACGTTTAACAAGGACCTAGAATAACTAAAGAGCAAACAAACAGTGATGAACAACACAATAAATGAAATTAAATATTCTCTAGAAGGGATCAATAGCAGAATAACTGAGGCAGGAGAATGGATAAGTGACCCAGAAGATAACATAGTGGAAATAATTACTGCAGAGCAGAGTAAAGAAAAAAGAATGAAAAGAATTGAGGACAGTCTTAGAGACCTTTGGGACAACATTAAACACAACAACATTCAAATTATAGGGGTCCCAAAAGAAGAAGAAAAAAGAAAGGGACTGAGAAAATATTTGAAGAGATTATAGTTGAAAATCTCCCTAATATGGGAAGGGAAATAGTTAATCAAGTCCAGGAAGCACAGAGAGTCCCATACAGGATAAATCCAAGGAGAAACATGCCAAGACATATATTAATCAAACTATCAAAAATTAAATACAAAGAAAAAATATTAAAAGCAGCAAGGGAAAAACAACAAATAACACACAAGGGAATCCCCATAAGGTTAACAACTGATCTTTCAGAAGAAACTCTGCAAGCCAGAAGGGAGTGGCAGGACATATTTAAAATGATGAAGGAGAAAAACCTACAACCAAGATTACTCTACCCAGCAGGGATCTCATTCAGATTTGATGGAGAAATTAAAACCTTTAAAGACAAGCAAAAGCTAACAGAATTCAGCACCACCAAACCACCTTTACAACAAATGCTAAAGGAACTTCTCTAGGCAGGAAACACAACAGAAGGAAAAGACCTACAATTA
The DNA here is from genome assembly GCF_003676395.1 of Aethalodelphis obliquidens. NCBI lineage: Eukaryota > Metazoa > Chordata > Mammalia > Artiodactyla > Delphinidae > Aethalodelphis > Aethalodelphis obliquidens. The sequence continues at coordinate 6,745,541 of NW_020837957.1, read as the reverse complement.
CAAACCGAAAACAACAAAATGGTAATAGGAACATACATACCGATAATTACCTTAAATGTAAATGGATTAAATGCTCCCACCAAAAGACTTAGACTGGCTGAATGGATACAAAAACAACACCCGTATATATGCTGTTTACAAGAGACCCACTTCAGACCTAGGGACACATACAGACTGAAAGTGAGGGGATGGAAAAACTATTCCATGCAAATGGAAATCAAAAGAAAGCTCGAGTAGCAATTCTCATATCAGACAAAATAACTTCAAAACAACGACTATTACAAAAGACAATGAAGGACACTACATAATGATCAAGGGATCAATCCAAGAAGAAGATAAAACAATTGTAAATACTTATGCACCCAACATAGGAGCACCTCAATACATAAGGCAAATACTAACAGCCATAAAAGGGGAAATGGCCAGTAATACAATCAGAGTAGGGGACTTTAACACCTCACTTTCACCAATGGACGGATCATCCAAAATGAAAGTAAATAGGGAAAAACAACCTTTAAATGATACATTAAACAAGATGGACTTAATTGATATTTATAGGACTTTCCATCCAAAAACAACAGAATACACATTCTTCTCAAGTGCTCATGGAACATTCTCCAGGATAGATCATATCTTGGGTCACAAATCAAGCTTTGGTAAATTTAAGAAAATTGGATTCATATCAGTTATCTTTTCTGACCACAGTGCTATGAGACTAGATATCAATTACAGGAAAAAATCTGTAAAGAATACAAACACATGGAGGCTAAACAATGCACAATTTAATAATCAAGAGATCACTGAAGAAATCAAAGAGGCAATCAAAAAATACCTAGAAACAAATGACAATGAAAACACAACGACCTAAAACCTATGGGATGCAGCAAAAGAAGTTCTAAGAAGGAAGTTTAGAGCAATACAATCCTACCTTAAGAAACAAGAAACATCTCAAATAAACAACCTAACCTTACACCTAAAGCAATTACAGAAAGAAGAACAAAAATACCCCAAAGAGAGCAGAAGGAAAGAAATTATAAAGATCAGATCAGAAATAAATGAAAAAGAAATGAAGGAAACAATAGCAATGATCAATAAAACTTAAAGCTGGTTTTTTGAGAAGATAAACAAAATAGATAAACCATTAGCAAGACTCATCAAGAAAAAGAGGGAGAAGACTCATCAATAGAATTAGAAATGAGGAGAAATAACAACTGACACTGCAGAAATACAAAGGATCATGAGAGGTTACTACAAGCAACTATATACCTATAAATTGGACAACCTGGAAGAAATTGACAAATTCTTATAAATGCACAACCTTCCGAGACTGAACCATAAGAAATAGAAAATATGAACAGACCAATCACAAGCACTGAAACTGAAACTGTGATTAAAAATTTCCAACAAACAAAAGCCCAGGACCAGATGGCTTCACAGGTGAATTCTATGAAATATTTAGAGAAGAGCTAACACCTATCCTTCTCAAATTTTTCCAAAATATAGCAGAGGGAGGAACACTCCCAAACTCATTCTGCAAGGACACCATCTTCCTGATACCAAAACCAGACAAAGATGTCACAAAGAAAGAAAACTACAGGCCAATATCACTGCTGAACATAGATGCAAAAATCCTCAAGAAAATACTAGCAAACAGAATCCAACAGCAGATTAAAAGGATCACACACCATGATCAAGTGGGTTTACCCCAGGAATGCAAGGATTCTTCAAAATACGCAAATCAATCAGTGTGATACACCGTATTAACAAATTGAAGGAGAAAAACCATAATATCATTTCAATAGATGCAGAGAAAGCTTTTGACAAAATTCAGCACCCACTTATGATAAAAACCCTCCAGAAAGTAGGTATAGAGGGAACTTTCCTCAACATAATAAAGGTCATATATGACAAACCCACAGCCAACATCATCCTCAATGGTGAAAAACTGAAAGCATTTCCACTAAGATCAGGAACAAGACAAGGTTGTCCACTCTCACCACTATTATTCACCATAGTTTTGGAAGTTTTAGCCACAGCATCAGAGAAGAAAAAGAAAAGGAATCCAAATTGGAAAAGAAGTAAAGCTGTCACTGTTTGCAGATGACATACTATACATAGAGAATCCTAAAGATCCTACCAGAAAACTATTAGAGCCAATCAATGAATTTGGTAAAGGAGCAGGATCCAAAATTAATGCACAGACATCTCTGGCATTCCTATACACTAATGATGAAAAATCTGAAAGTGAAATCAAGAAAACACTCCCATTTACCATTGCAACCAAAACAATAAAATATCTAGGAATAAACCTACCTAAGAAGCCAAAGACCTGTATGCAGAAAATTATAAAACAGTGATGAAAGAAATTAAAGATGATAAAAACAGATGGAGAGATGTACCATGTTCTTGGATTGTAAGAATCAACATTGTGAAAATGTCTATACTACCCAAAGCAATCTACAGATTCAATGCAATCCCTATCAAATTACCACTGGCACTTTTCACAGAACTAGAACGAAAAATTTCACAATTTGTATGGAAACAGAAAAGACCCTGAATAGCCAAAGCAATCTTGAGAACGAAAAACGAAGCTGGAGGAATCAGGCTCCCTGACTTCAGACTATACTACAAAGCACAGTAATCAAGACAGTATGGTACTGGCACAAAAACAGAAATATAGATCAATGGAACAGGATAGAATGCCCAGAGATAAACCCCCACACATATGGTCACCTTATCTTTGATAAAGGAGACAAGAATATCCAATGGAGAAAAGACAGCCTCTTCAATAAATGGTACTGGGAAAAGTGGACAGCTACATGGAAAATAATGAAATTAGAACACTCCCTAACACCATACACAAAAATAAACTAGAATGCATTAAAGACCCTAATATAAGGTCAGACACTATCAAACTCTTAGAGGAAAACATAGGCAGAACACTCTATGACATAAATCACAGCAAGATCATTTTGACCACCTCCTAGAGAAATGGAAATAAAATCAAAAATAAACAAGTGGGACCTAATGAAACTTCAAAGCTTTTGCACAGCAAAGGAAACCATAAACAAGACAAAAAGACAACCCTCAGAATGGTAGAAAATATTTGCAAGTGAAGCAATTGACAAAGAATTTATCTCCAAAATTTACAAGCCACTCATGCAGCTCAATATCAAAAAAACAAACAACCCAATCCAAATATGGGCAGAAGACCTAAATAGATATTTCTCCAAAGAATATATACAGATTGCCATCAAACACATGAAATAATGCTCAACATTATTAATCATTAGAGAAATGCAAATCAAAACTACAATGAGATATCATCTCACACTGGTTAGAATAGTCATCATGAAATGTCTACAAACAATAAATGCTGGAGAGGGTGTGGAGAAGAGGGAATTCTCTTGCACTGTTGGTGGGAATGTATATTGATACAGCACTATGGAGAAAAGTATGGAGGTTCTTTAAAAAAGTAAAAATAGAACTACCATACGACCCAGCAATCCACTACTAGGCATATACCCTGAGAAAACCATAATTCAAAATGAGTCATGTACCAAAATGTTCATTGCACCTCTATTTACAATAGCCAGGACATTGAAACAACCTAAGTGTCCATCAACAGATGAATGGATAAAGAAGATGTGTCACATATATACAATGGAATATTACTCAGCCATAAAAAGAAACAAAATTGAGTTATTTGTAGTGAGGTGGATGGACACAGAGTCTGTCATACAGAGTGAAGTAAGTCAGAAAAGAAAAACAAATACTGTATGCTAACACATATATATGGAATTTAAAAGAAAATGGTCATGAAGAACCTAGGGGCAAGACGGGAATAAAGACACAGACTTACTAGAGAATGGACTTGAGGATATGGGGAGTGGGAATGATAAGCTGGGACAATGTGAGAGAGTGGCATGGACATATATATACTACCAAACGTAAAATAGATAGCTAGTGGGAAGCAGACACATAGCACAGGGAGATCAGCTCGGTGCTTTGTGACCACCTAGAAGGGTGGGATAGGGAGGGTGGGAGGGAAGAAGACGCAAGAGGGAAGAGATATTGAGACATATGTATATGTATAACTGATTCACTTTGTTATAAAGCAGAAATTAACACACCATTATAAAGCAATTATACTGCAATAAAGATGCTTAAAAAAAGAAAGAAAGAAAGAAAGAAATAACTAAATCAACCGTAAAAGACATATTGAAAAGTCTTCTCTAAATGGAAAAGGCTATAACGAGAAGCAAGTAACTATAGGAAAGGAAAATCCAGCTAGTAAAGAGAGAATATATTAAAGAGTGAGGATCAATCACTTAAATAAGGTAGTACAAAGGTTAAATGACGAAAAAATGAAAAATCACACTGGGGGGTGTGGTGTTGGGATGAATTGGGAGAATGAGATTGGCATATATACACTAATATGTATAAAATAGATAACTATTAAGAACCTGCTCTATAAAAAATAGAGAAATTAAATTAAATTTTAAAAAAGGAGAATCAATTATAACTGCAACAATCCATAAATGAATAAACATGAAGATGTAAAGAGTGACAATCAAAAATGTAAAGTGTGGAGGAATGGAGTAAAAAGTGTAGATCTTTTAGAACGTGTTCTAACTTAAAGGACTACCCGTTTAAAACAAATAGACATAGTTATAGGTCAACATATACGAGCCCCACAGATTTAAATCCTTCAATAGATACACAAAAACAAGAGAGAAAGGAACACAAGCATATCACTAAAGAAAATTATCAAACCACAAGGGAAAAAACTAAAAGAAGAAAAGAACAGGGAAAGACTACAAAACCTAGGGGAAGTTTTCTGAATGTGCTTTGATTTTCAATCCCAGCATTATTTATACTTAGGTTACTATTCCCTTGCATTTATATAGACGAGAGAGTTGAATTCCACTTCCTTTTAGTTTCCATAACTTATATTCAAAGGAAATTTAATTGTTAACCCAATAATTAATCATATTTTAGGCAGTAGATCTAAATCATAGAACAAGTGAGGAGTGAACGAGAGGGTCTTCTTTTCATTTTCATGATATTTAAGGCCAGAAACCTTGAATATAAACTTGGATTTTTCTTGACAATTTGTTGATGTTTTTCCATCTTCTTTAATGAAGTAAACAGTACCTGATGCATTGTAAAGATAGTTTTCTTAAATAGCTAAACTAAGGAATGAAAGTTTTCAAGATGACAGTTACTTATTTTGCTTCTGCAGAAGACAGACTCATAGCAAGCTTCTTGCATACAGACAGAAAAATAATGCATTTTCTGTTAAAAATGAAGGTGCTGGGATTATTTCAAACTATGTACATAGCTAAGGGATACATATTTACGTTGTTTGGAGGATGCTCCATTTCATTTTGACAGCAAACAGATTCAAGTATGTACAATAAGAAATCACTGTGAATTTTCTTCTGACCATTCTTATAACTGCATAAGTGGTTCAAAGATCTATGTTCAATTTGCAGATGTGCATGTACCTGCGTGGGAAGTACTGAATTACATAAATGTTTATTTCCTGTTTGTCCTATTTAGTACATACTATAAAGCAACTTCTCCATGCTTTGTTCTTGATTAGATAAATGAATCCATAATCAGTCTTTGCACAGTGAAAATAAGCAGTAAGAAAAAATTTCCATTAAGGTTGTTCTGAATTATGTTCTGTTTTTCTAGCTTAGCACCGGAGACTTTCCTGTATTTGATAATCTCTTATGTATCTACCATTATTGCTAACATTTCTTCTTTCTCTCACCTCAGTGATAAATGTGTACTTCTTGTTCATAATTTTTAGCCCATTTTTAAAGAGATAAGTGGATCATTTTCATTATGAACATGGAGCTGTGAGTTAACCTCACTGCTCTTCAGCTTGTTTCTTTGTAACACGGAACAATTATAGCAACTTCATGGATTTTGGTGAGTACCAAAGATATATCACTCTTGATGTGTAAATCTGTAAGCTATGAATTATTCTCCCCAACAGTTTCATCTTAAAAAGACTCTTGTTTAAAGACTATTTTCTATGCTGAAAGAACCTAAAATATTTGCAATATTTAAAAATATTTTGAAACTCTATATTTGTTTAGTAGTAAGAAGATGTTTCCCATTACTTTCTCGTCTTCATCTATAAAATGAGGATAATAATACCAACTTGTAGGATTGTGGTAGGAGTTCAGTGAAAAACTTATATACAAATCCCTAAGAAGAGCGCAGGGCATATGGTAAGCACACAGTAAATACATTGTTATTATCAATATTGCATAACCAAGTCCACACGCAAAGATTTGGAGACAACAGGGACCAATATGGAAAATAATCTGTTGTTTTCATTACATGAGGTTAGTTGATTTTCTCCAGGGAACATGTCCCAAGATAATGGATATGAACAGGGGCTGAAGATTTTTGCCAGCATATATAAAGAACTATTCCTCTTCTTCTCTTACTTTATGCACTCAATAACACATTTTGTAAATTTCCTGAACATGTTATTTGTTAAGTGTCAGCCTGGTCAACTTGCATGTGTAAGAAAAATGGATTTCTCAGTTGGAAGAAGACAATTCATCAAGTAGGAGACACATGAAAGATAAGAACTGTGAAGATTATTTATTTACACACTTAGATGCTGTTTTCTATGTGGTATCCATTGTTTTAAGCACTTTAACCATATTAACTAATTTAGAAATCATTATATATATATATATATATGATTATAGTAGCCTCTATTACTCTTTCTGTTTTACATATAGGAAAATTGAGACACACAGGGTTAAGCAAATTTTGCAAGATCATACTGCTAATAATTGGAGTTGACTTGAACACAGTGAGTCTGGGTCCAGAGCCCTTGCTGTTAAGCACTACATAGGCTCTTTCTAGAAACTTTTGGTGCCTTCTATAATACAGCTCCTTTTTGCATTCTGGTCACTATATCACCTTTTGGCCTTTTGCTTTACTGGGCCATTGATTCAATCTCCATGTGAGAATGTTTACTATCTTATCACTACTTGGCCAAGCAAGCATGGTTAGTGGAAAACACTCAGATCTGAGAATCAAAATTTAGATACTGTTTTCTTTGCTGTGTGAACTCTACTTATTCCACTATCTTCCATAAGGCATTATTTTTTGTCTGAATTTCATAAGGGAAGATCTATGCTTAAGTAAGTGGGAAATGATAAGTTAAAGGAACTTAAATAGAAATTTTAAATCACAGAATTTCCAAAAAATTGATATTCTGGGATTTTTCACAGACAGATCTAAGAAAAATTATTTTACAAACTCATTTTGAATGAAACGCTTTTTATACAGCAAATCTCAAAATTTCATACCACTAATGCTTTGAAGAAAAGATTTTGGAAATTCTTAATTACTTACTTTAACTCTGAAACATACTTTCTTATTTTTATGAAAAAGAGTTTATTTTGTATGATTCTAACTAGACAAAAATCCTTTAATTATGACAAATAAGGAAGGAAATCAATGTCATTTATATTCACTTTGATTTATTATTATGTTTTCATGCAAAATCTGATCAAATATCTGGAAAATTTCTTCCTTAGGAGGCTGGAAGATAAAGTAAAAACCAGGCTGAAATTAATACTCAAACTAATATTGATACAGTGAGTCTTCTGTAAATTTGTGTCTCATTTCTTAATGGCAGAAAATCTATATTACTCATCTTTGTATCCCCTATGCCTAGTGGAGTTCTTTGCACAGAATAGCTCTGGATGGAATGAAACTAGTATGGTAAGCTTTCTCAAGAAAATTCCAAGTAAGAATGACCACTGAGAGTGCCATTTAAGTTTGTTTTCAGTAACATTGCAATGTTTTTGTAATACAAAAGATATGCCCCTTAAATCCAAGGACAGCTTTATTGTTGACCAAATACAGAAAAAAAAAAAATGCTTGTTGATGGGTAGAAAACAACTTCTGAAGATCTGAACAGAAGTATTTAAAATGAAGTGTTTTCAATTTGTCATTTCTTATGTTTTCCTAAATTTACAAAACAATTTCTATTCAAAAATGATTTTTTAATGGATCAATTCTCTCACTGTACTGTGATAAATTTTAACACCCGAAATGTCTCTTCAAATCCAAGAACTTCTTCAGTCCATGGTGCTCAGTGCTTTATACTGAATTTCTATAAGCAACATCAAAGCTTTCTTTAACAAGCCTTTTTGAGTAGCTACTGTGTAATCATTCAGTTTCCTTTCTCTCACCAAAGTTCAATGTTTTATAGGTGCTACAGTTAGCAATCAAAACTCTGACACCCAATCATGTTAACTTAGACCATCACAGACATAACCTCAGGTTTTGTAAAAAAAAAATCTGCTTTGTTGTGTGGGACATAGAAAGAGACAGAACATTAATTTTATTGACATGTTATACCATTGTATAATTAACAGTATTGCTACTAAAAGTATGGAGACCCCTGGATATCTTAAAGCCATATGGATTAATGTCCAGTGTCTAAAAACTGAGACTTTGGGCCAGCGCCAAAGGAAACAGTAAAAAGCATGTAAGTGGTCCCAAGGTGAATCAACCCAGGCTGACAGTGCTACTTATGAAACGTGCTGCTCATCTATATCCACAGGAGGTAAAGATATAGAACCAGAACATAGGAAGAAAATACCTTCTTCCAGACTCAAATATGAAGTCTACCTCAGTTGCCTGCTAACAATAGAAGGCCCAAGCACTTCTATTTTAATACCCTGTGTTCAGCATACTGAATTGTTTTGTTAAATTTGGATATGGCTGATATAAATATAACTCTTCCACAATGGTGGAATATGAAATTCACTGAAAATATTATATCTTGTTATATATCTTTTTCTTCTTCTCTGCCTCTGTCTCTCTCTTCACAGTCATGTACTTACACAGCTGTTTAAGGATATTTTTCTCCACAAATATTTTTCAGCATGTAATTTTCGGGCTTTAAAACCATAAGTAATGATGCCATACACCCAGATTTTAAATATCTAGCTCTGACCTATGTGTTACTGACTTAACAAAGTCTATAAAAATTTCAAATGTTTGGCAGATTTTTCTTCATTTTAATAGCAATTGTTAGATTTTTTTTTTTTAAGATGTTGGGGGTAGGATTTTATTAATTAATTAATTTATTTTTGTTGTGTTGGGTCTTCATTTCTGTGCGAGGGTTTTCTCTAGTTGTGGCAAGCAGGGGCCACTCTTCCTTATGGTGCACGGGCCTCTTACTATCACGGCCTCTCTTGTTGTGGAGCACAGGCTCCAGATGCGCAGGCTCAGTAGTTGTGGCTCACAGGCCCTGTTGCTCCGCGGCATGTGGGATCCTCCCAGACCAGGGCTCGAACCCGTGTCCCCTGCATTAGCAGGCAGATTCCCAACCACTGTGCCACCAGGGAAGCCCAGCAATTGTTAGATTTTAAAAAATAATTATTGGTTATATATATATATATATTTTTTTTTTTTGCGGTACACGGGCCTCTCACTGTTGTGGCCTCTCCTGTTGCAGAGCACAGGCTCCGGACGCGCAGGCTCAGCGGCCATGGCTCATGGGCCCAGACGCTCTGCGGCATGAGGGATCCTCATGGACAGGGGCACGAACCCGTGTCCCCTGCATTGGCAGGCAGACTCTCAACAACTGCGCCACCAGGGAAGCCCCGAATGGTTCTATATTTATATCCTGAATGCCTCAGGGAAAAAGCAAATATCTTCCAAATACAACCTACTTCCTTAATAAAGGTGATATTTATTTGAGATTTGTTTAGTAGAGACTTTCAACAAATACATGTTATGCACTCTTACGTAGAAAAGTATTAGAAAATGTCAAAATAAAATAATAAATCCAATAACGAATATATGGTGACTTAATTGTGACTTTAATTATACACCTTAACTGTAGAATTACACCCTATAATGAGATACACATACCAACAACCCCCCACATCTCAGACAAAACTTTACTCTTCTTAGATATAGAATTTAAACTTTATTTTGAAGTTAATTCAAAAGTAAAAAATAAAACAATAAAAAGCAAAACAAGGTAGATACTATAATTACTCTACACAATTTCTGATGTTTAATTAAGAATTAACATTTAAGGAAGCAAGACCAAATGGCAAAAAATTTGCAATAGAAATGGACCTACACATCATCCAGGGTAATGGGACATGGACACAAAATAATTATTATGAATATGTTCATAGAAATAGAGGGAAATGTCGAGAGAGAGAACTGGTCTGTGTAAAAAAAAAAATGAATCATATGTATATATGGATATATATGGAGATAAAGAACTTGATAGATTTGTTATAACAACAAATTAGACTTGCAATGAGAATAATAATAAATTAGAGGACAGAGCAAATCAGTACACAAAGAGAAAAAATAAAGGGTGAAAATACCAAAAGAAGTGAAAGGGGTATGGTGAAAAGATTTAATACCAAATATAATTGGAATTACAGAGGAGGAGAAAAAAGGGAGTGGGGTGAAAACAATAGTTGAAAAAATAGTAGTTGAAAAATTTCTAAAACTGATTAAAGGTATCAGTCAGTGTGATTCAATAATTTCTATGAACCTAGGAACAAATGGCACACACCTAGGCACATAATAATAAAATCTACTTCAAAAAAAAAAAAAGAAAAGAAAATTGAAAACCTTTAGCGTAAGTAGAGAAAAGGCAGATTGAGGGAATATCAGTGAGACTGACAGCTGACTCATCAACAGAAATAATAAAACCAAAGACAACAAATTGCTTTGTTAAAGTGCTGAAAGAAGTAGCTGTCAACCTCAGATTCTACACAGAGAAAAAGTATTCATTAGTAGATAATGCAAAATAAATCATTTTTAGACAAAGTTTGAGATAAGTTACTGTCAACAGTCATGCACTTCCAAAAATACTAAGGGATGCTCTTCAGACAGAAAGAAAATAATCTCAGATGGAATCACAGAAATGCAGAAAGGAATGAAGAGCACATGGTAAATAATGGAAAACACCACTAGAAATCTGAGTATATTGGTTAGGATCTAGCAAGGAGACAGAAACCAAACCAATTATTAGAACAGAGAAAATTTAATGTAAAGATTTGTTCACTAATCAAAGAAAACTAACTATTAAAAGGGGCAAAAGGGCTTCCCTGGTGGCGCAGTGGTTGAGAGTCTGCCTGCCAATGCAGGGGACACGGGTTCGTGCCCCGGTCCGGGAGGATCCCACGTGCCGCAGAGTGGCTGGGCCCGTGGGCCATGGCCGCTGGGCCTGCACATCCAGAGCCTGTGCTCCACGATGGGAGGGACCACGGCAGTGAGAGGTCCGTGTACCACAAAAAAAAAAAAAAAAAAAAAAAGGGGGGGGGCAAAAGAAGACTCTAAGAAGCACATAAGTAGCACATACAAACAAAACAAACAAACAAACAAAAAAGCCCAGTTGTTATTCCTAGGCAGAGAGAGAATGAAAAATAAAGAAACTGAAGGCTCAGAGACTGTCCCTCCCTACTCTCCCCCTGTGTCTTCCCAAAACTGAGATTCATATATTTGTTTTTTAAGAAGGCATGACTTCCATAGGAACACACTACCTCATAGGGTGAAGAAAGATTCCAGAAGGCACAGGTCAGAAATGGTCTTTAGAAATGATAGGCCACAGATGGAAAATGTCAGCAGGCTGGAGCTGATTTAAGGAAACAACTCTCTAAGTTGGGAAATAGTTCCCTGAGGATGTGACCAGAGCTGCTGTGCAAGCAGCCCACTGGAGCATCTCAGAAGCAGCCATTGGATAGGGAGAAATAGGTTCAGCCAGGGCTACCAACAAAGCACAATTAGAGCTTGTGGAAATGGCTACTGAGCGGAGAGAGCAAGGCCTGAGGGTGCAGATAAAACTGGTCTGTGAGGTCTGTAGGGCACCCTTGCTAAATAAACCATGGAGGACCTTTACATAGAAGAAAAGTGTCTTCCTGCTTCTTTGCCTTCTGTTGTCACTACAGTTTCCTCTCTTAGCAAATTCTAACCTTTTTTCAGACAGCAGAAGAAATGTTCAGAGGGTACAGCCTGAGTATCACAAAGCAGGAAAAGAAAGATGGATTTGTAGATGAGAACAATAACTTGATATTGGTTCACTGATATTGTCTTGTGTGGTTTAATAATATGTATAATTGCAATGCATGTTAATAATAGCATAAAATTGAGAATTAGGTGAAAAAGTTATTTTCCTAGGCTACAAAATGGAAAATGTACCAATTTAAAGTAGAATGTACCAAGTCAAAGGTATTTATTGGTATCTCTAAGGAACGTACTAGAAGAATAGTAAAAGACAATATGACTAATAAGCTCAATTGGGAACAAATAGAATCATGAAACATGCTTAATTCAACAAATAGAATATAAGAAAGGGAATACAAAAAAGTGATGAAGCAAAAAGCAAAGAATAATATGGTAGATAAAACTCAAATCAGTATTTACATTATGGGTATAAGCTAAATTCACAGTTTAAAAGAAAGATTTTAAAACTGGAATAAAAAGATACAAAGACAGATTGAGATTGAAAGTAAAATGATTTAAAAGATACACTGTAAAAACTGTAACTAAAAGAAAGCCAGGAAAAGTACATAATAATAGACAGCTCAGACTTGGAGGCATGAAGTATTGCCAGGAACAAAAAGGGAGTTTTCACAATAATAAAAGGGTTAATTCAACAGAAACATAATATTCCATAATTTATGAAATTCATATAATATAATTCATATCATAGACCTAAAATATCCATAGAAAATTCTAGCAGGCTTATAGGAGAAATAGAAAAACCTATAATTATAGCTGGAGATTTTATCATACCTCTGTCACTGAGGAAAAACAAAAACAAAATTTAGTAAAGAATAGAAGATTTAGACACCATGATTAACAAAATGTCCTAATTTACATGTTTAAGCATGGCATCAACAAATGTGGAAAACATTTTATATTCAAGTACTCATAAAAATTGACCAATTATTATGCCATAAAGCAAGCCTCATTGTGATTCAGAGGATTTGCCCTCCACGGAGAATTTAAGCTAATACTCAATAATTTTTTAAAAAGCTAGAAACTCCCCAAATGCTTGACATTAAGCCAACACTTGTACATAACCCATGGGTTATTTCAAAATGAATATTAGAATATATTTTGAATAAATTATATTAAAATGCTACTTATCAAAATGTGGGGAGCAGCTAAAGAGACATGTTTAGATATAAGTGCATAAATTAAAAATGGTTAAAAATTAACAATTACAATTATCTATCTCAAAAACCCATAAAAAGGAACAGCAAATTATCTCCAAAATATGGAAAAAGGAAATAATGACAGTATGAGCAGAATTTCATGAAATAAAAACAGACATGCAATAGAGAAGGGCAGAAAATCCAAAAGCTGATTCTTTGTAAGAGGAAATAAAATTGTTTATCCCTTAGCAATACTGAAAAAAAAAAAAAGAGAGAGAGAAAGAACAAAAACAATTTCAGGGATAATATGGAGGACATAATCACATATCCAGAGGTATTATACAAGTTAGGAGAGAATATTATGAAAACTAAGTCAACAAAATTAAAATATAAATAAAATGAAAATTTTTAGAAAAATATTTAACAAAAGTAAGGAGTAAAAATCTCAATGACCTTATGTTCATTAAAGAAATTTAATCCATATCTAAAACTTTACCAAAAAGAAAACTCCAGGTCAAGATTGCCTCAACAGTAAATGAAACCGATTTTTTTCATTTGTAATGTAACACTCTTATACAACTCTTTCAGAGAGTAGAAAAAGAGGTCACACTTCCCAAGCTGTTTTATGAGATTGGTATTATGTTGAGAACAAGAATTGAAAATGACATTACTAAGAAAAATAAATTACAAAACAGTTGCAAAATCCTAAACATAATATCAACAAGTGTAATCTAATAGTATATAAAAAGGATGCCACATCATGACTAAGCAGAGTTACTTCCAAGAATGCATGTTTGATTTTGTGTTAGGCAATCAATAAAAGTAATTCACTATATCAGCAAGATGAAGGAGAAAAACCACATGATTGTAAATATACCCAAATCACTTGATAAGATGCAAAACTCACAATAAAAACCATTGGTACACTAAGAGCAGGTGGGAATGTTCTTAACCTAATAATCTACAAAAAATTCTTTGGCAAAAAAATTATATTTAATGATGAGCTATCAAGTTTCTTGTGTGTAGAAACAAAATAAGATAACAAAGTATTAACACCAATTTTATTTAACATTGACCTGGAAAACAAGCTATTCCAATAAGGTAAGAAACATATAAAAAATATAAAGTTTAGAAAGAAATAAGTAGATTTTCATTATTCACAGAAGATTTGATTATGGATACAGAAAATCCAAAATAAAATACAAATAAATTATTGGAATTAATGAATGAATTTAGCAAGTTCACCAGATACAAAGTCAAAATAAAAAAAAAATCATTTGTATTCTAATCACTACCAATAAATTAGAAAATGGAATAGAAAAAACAATCTTTGAAACTAGGTGATGAAATTTCATTTAACTGAGAATAAACCTAATGCAAGACTTCAACAGGTAAAACTACAAAATACCGAGAAAAATGAAAGACCTAAATAAATGATGGAATATTGTGTATACATGGATTGGTAAAGTCAATGTTGTCAAGATGTTATTTCTACCCTAATTATTTACAGATTCAATACAATCTCAATTAAAATTCTAAGAGACTTTTTTGGTTTGGTTGTTTTTTGGGGGCAGGGAGGAGGGGTAGAAACTGACAAGCCAATTTAAAAAATGTTTATGGAAATCTAAAAAGTCAAGAATAGCAAAAACAATATTAAAAGAAGAACAACGTTGAGTGAGGACTTATACTACCAGGTATAAAAACTTATTACAGAGCTACTGTAATTAAAACAGTATGGTTCTTGTGCAAGGGAAAACAAATAGATTGATGACAAATAATCTGAAAGTCCAAAAACAAACCCACGTCTCTGTGGTCATTTTACAACAAAGGTGACATAGTAATGCAGTTGGGAAAGGATGGTCTTTTAAATAAATAATGTGTTTATTGGTCTAATTATCAGAAAAAGATGCACCTTAACCTCTAATTCACACATATAAATATAATTTTTACCTCCTTTGTAGGTATAAATGTGAAATTTAAAACAATAAACCTTCTAGAAAATAACATAAGAGAATATTGTTGTGGCCTTGAGATTGGCAAATATTTTTAAAAATAAGAAACAAAGAACATCTATTATAAAGGAAAAGATAGAAATTAAACTTCCTCTAAATAAAAAATCTTTTCTTCATCAAATATTCCATTAATAAAGTGAAAACCCCAACCACAGAGTAGATAACAATTTTTGAAATACTAATATTTTTACAAAGGACTCATATCCAGAGCATGTATAAAATTTGTATTAAGCCATAAAAAAGGGACAGGTGGCACAACAGAAATATTAGCAAAATATATGAACAAAAAGAATATATCAAATTGACTATAAGCATATTAAAAGGTGTTGAATGTCATCAATCATCAGGATAATGCAAGCTACACCCTCAATCATATGCCATTCCACTTAGAATGGTTTAAAATTCATAATACCCAGTTTGGGTTCAAATGTGGAGAAACTGCAACTCTCATGCATTGCTAGTGGGAGTGTAAATTAGTTCAACCACTTGGAAAATTATTTTGCAATATCTACTAAAATTGAAAATATGCATCTTTTGGTCCTGCAATTCTAAACTAGGTAAAAATCTAACAAAAATGAGAACTAAAGACATATACGAGAATGTTCATAGCAACATTATTCAAAATAGTTCCAAACCAGAAGTAAATGTTAAAAACATTTAACAATCAACAAAAGAATGAATAAAATCATTTTATATTAATATAACCCAGAAATCTGAATGAACAAAGTGTTGCTTTAGGCAGAAACAGGAAGAAATCACAGATATAATATTGAAAAGAGGAAGCCAAACACAGAAGAGTACATATAATATTATTCTATTCATGTAAAACACACACACACACACACACACACACACACACACACAATAAAAGGACAAAAACTAGTTGATCGGGATAAAGTAAAAATATGGTTTCCTTAAGATAGTTAATGACTAGATGGAGGCTTAAGCAAGGATTTGTGTGTATTGGTATCTTGGACTTGTGTGGAGTCTACATGGTTGTATTCATTCAGTTTATGGAGCTATATGCCAAAGATTTTGGGGGGTTTCATATTATATTTAATTTAAAATATTATATCTACAATAATATCAACAACAATAATAAATATGACTCTCTTTTGTTGACAAATTTTCCTAAGTTAACATACACAGTGCTTTTTAATCTGTTTCATTTAATCCTCACATCAGTCTCATGAGTATATTTATTCATTATGTTGATAAGGCATTGATTCTAGGAAGGTTAATCAACTTCCTTGTCACTGGTAAAGCTGAGATTAAAGCCCAGGTCTGCTGACTTCAGAAGACATGCTCTAAATCACTCTATGGTACCTTCCCCAATACATTGAATCATATTGCATGCACTGAAGGGAACAGCTTCAGGCTGAAGGTCTGTCTTACTAGAGGAGATACAAATGAGAATTATGATAAAACATTTAGGCTAGAATGACTGAGTACCACTTGGGACGTAATTGCTGCAATCAAGTTATGAGAGAAACCAGACAACACTGGCAGAATTATTGCTATTGACCCTGATGAGCTGAGGTCTGAAAGAGTGTGCTGTTGGTTATCTAAAATGTCAGCTGGTCACAAGCACCATACAAAATGGTTCAGAATCATGACAAACAGGGTAGTCCAAGAGGTAGGAAAAACGACAAGAAAGAGTCAGTGAATATTAATGAAACATTCTCAGATAGCACAAGGGTGGAGTAAGGTGGGTTGTTTTCATCTTCCTAGAGCACCTATTCATTTCTCATATGGTCCAGGGAGTACCCAGAGTTTTGAGAGGTTTTACAAGTGGATAGTTGGAAAGGCAGGAAATAGAGAATATGGCTTGAAAACCTTAAAATCTACCCTATAACCATAAAAATCACCCTGATCCACTTAGTAAAATTAATAAAATTTATTATCTGATTCATAGGCTTCGAACAAAATGTGATGTATCAGTGCCTCTCAAACTTTCTCCCCAATACCCTCAATGGCTGAAGACAGTGAAGTCAAAACCCTCAGGGTTCTAGGAAAACAGTGCAAATTAGCTGAAGCAAGCATAATATTTCTTTGAAACTTAGTGTTTTATTTTAAGATTTTATGCTTATTTTGCAGTCTACTTCATAATACACTTATGTTTGACTTAATATGAAATTATGTTTCACATTACTTAGAATAAAATTGGTCTTCTAGGAAGCTTTGCCAACCCCTTTCATACTTATGTATCTCCATTGTATATGCCCATGGAATCTGAGAAAAGTTGCTATAAGAAAAAGACTTTAATTCTATTAACTGTAAAAGCCTGTGAGAGTATTGTCTGTCATCGTTGTTATTATTGTTTTTATCATAAGACCACTACTTTGGTAAGAAAATGAGTTAGGAAGCAAATATTCAGCTGTCTTTTCCATCGGGCATCTGTCCTAATGGGTAGATGCAGTGTGATGAGGGCTGGCTCTATGCTTCAGGGCCAGACCATCCTGGGGTTTCCATCCTGCTTCCCTTCCCAGGGATTAGCAACAATCCAGGTCATTTGCCTTACAGCTTGGTGCCTGACAGTATGGGCTTCTGCCCATTAAAAACTATTTCAACAAATCACTGAACACAGAGTTTCTATGAAAGCCGAGAATGTCAGGCACCACTTGACAATTTAACTGCATATGTACCTGACATGAGTTATTTACCTGCCTGTTAATCAATTTAACCATAAATACTTTTGTAAGAAAAAGAGAAACTAATTAAAAATCAGCTTACATGTGAATCAATAATCCCTCCAATGCATGATTTGTGAAAAGAGAACTAGATGACTAATAAATCAATTAGGGTCTCTATTCTACCCTGGGGCTCAGAAAAGACAAGAGATTGTTTCATAGTATGAAATGGATAGTGCCTTGTGCCTTGTGACTTAGGGGCAATTCAATTCTTTAACTTGCCTGAAGAAAACATTTTAAATATCTAGTGACTCTGTTACTGCTTCTACTGAAAACTCCAAATAGTCCACTGGTCAAAAGGAAAAAAGTGCTAGAACAGAATGACCTATACACATGACAGTTTAGAATTTAAGATAAGACTGGCATCAAATGGTCTTGGCACAACTTTCAACCTCATCACTTACTGGCTGTGTAAATTTGGGGAAATGACTTCATGTGGGGAGTCTTGGTTTCCTAATTTTTAAAATGGAGAACATACATACCTCACATGGTTATCCTAAGGATCAAATATGATGTTTGTAAGATGCTTGGGGTAGTGCATTTTATATGAAGTAGGGAAAACACTCTATTGTTATGAGTACAGGTACAGGAGACAGACAGAATATGATTTAAGTCTGGGTTCTTCTGTTTTCTAGATGTGTCATCTTAGGCACATTTCTTGAACTCTCTGAGCCTCAGTTTCCTTATTTCTAAAATTGGAAAGTAAATTTTGGGTAAAAATTATGGAGGGCTGACAGCAGGCTAAGGGATTTTAGGTTTAAAAAATAGATGGTAGGGAGTTTTTGAAGTTTTTTTTTAGCAAAAGTATGGCAAAATGGATTTTAATTAAACATGAAAATTAGTTCTAGTATACATACTATGCATCAAGAATTGTGCTAGGCAGTGGGGATATAAAGAAAAAATGAGACCTGAACCATATCTTCATTGTGCTTATAGTATAATAATGGAAACAGATGTAGTAACAATAATTACAATAGAAGTCTGTACAAGTGTCATAGACTTCATTGATTAAAAGAAGCTATTAATTCTATTGGGAGTATGTGTGTATGTGCATTCGGGGGTAGTTTAAAATATAAAAGTGCTCTCTAAGCTGATAAGGTGATAAAATCAGATAGGACATACTAGGTAGGGAGGAAGCATATGCAAGAGAATTTAAGTAATGATCAGTGGGTAATGTTACAAGAACCTTCAGTTCCATATTTGAAGTTTGAAGAGCATGTGTGTGTGTGTGCATGTGAGCATCCATGCACATATGGGGACATGTGAATACATATATTGGGGAGGTTCAGCAAAGGAGAGAGAGAAGAGACTGGAGAGTGGTTGGGAATCCATACTGTCAAACTGAATTATAAAATATAACATAGATTTGAGAATTATAAAATTTTAACTTCATAGGTAGTACAACACCTTGGTTAAGAGCATGCATGACTTCTAGAGTCAGACTGTCTGATTCAATAAATCCAGTTCTAGTACTTATTATCTCTGTGCTTTCAAGTTACTTAACCTTTATTTTCTTCAGTTCTCATCTGTAACATGGAGGTAATAGCAGTACCTGTTTCATAAAGTGTGTATGTGGATTAATGGGTTAATATTTTTAAAACACTTAAAGCAATATTTGTTAGATGAAAACAATTAGATAACTCATTTGAATATAGAAAATCTACCAGGTTGGTAGGAGTTAACTGTAACTTAATCATCAATATTGACCTATCTACCAAAAACAAAAAATTATGGACAGAAGAGGGATGGCCAGCAAAGACACTGAGTCCAGAGAAACAGTGAGGATTGGCCCTCATTAGTTGTTGAAGTTGAGGAGGATCCATGCAGCCCATGCTGAAACAAATGCCTGTGCTTGGATGTATTGAAAGTCTCTAGGCTTCTACTTCCTCAACATATTTCTAAATTAGAAGAAATTTGTTGGGAAAACAAATCAACAAAAATAAATGCCGTGGAAGTGTAGTTCTAGAGACTTGTGGGAGGCACACAACTGAGATTAGAAGATGGAAGAATGTAGAAGCTATTCTTCTGGAAGTGGCAGCAGCAGTAGCTCCAGCAATGCCCATTTCAAGTAGTGGCTCCAGAAGTGGCAAAGGTGAGAGGTATTCCCTCCACTCCTGCTAAATAACAGAGATGGCAGCTCAAAGAATATCAGCGGTGTGTGAACTCTTGGGCTCCTGCAGAGTGATGATGACTTCCTATAGTTTTTAACCTAAGGGTAATAACACAAACCCTTTGTTCCATCAGCCCTTCCAACATTTTTATATCTAACACTCTGAATTAAATTTCTGTCTACTTCAAAAACCTTTCTGTTTCTCTGATTTGATGCTTTATTTAGGACCAATAATCTTAGACTTTGGGTAGCCAGGCTTTTTGAGTTTTATCCCACTCTCTTAAGCAATGGCTATGGTGAAGGATTCTTGAGAGGCTGAATAGCTACTACACTGGGAATGTCAAAGAATTTTATATGGGTTATAGAGTTACAACATAATTTGAATTCAGCCTTGTCATGTTTCTGATATTAATGTAATGACTGAGACCCTAAGAATGAGAATAGTTGCATTTGGGTGGATTTGGATGAATCTGAGAACTTTGAAGTTCTGTATTACCATGAGGTTCCCTTGAATATAGATGTAGCCCTTTCTTTTCTATTTGTGGAAACTAGGAAACTCTTGCTTAAAAAAATCAATGACCTTGCCTGACAATGTCTATTTTTCTCAATTTCCATTCCACTAACCTCCATTTCTATGACTATAATCAAAAACCCCAGATATAGCCCAGTGGAACAAGTACAAAGTCTTAGCATGGAGGAGGCACCTACCCACTAATAAGTATGGTCAGGTTTTTATTTATATCAGCAGAGACTGGAAAAATACAGTAAATCTCCTACATACAAACCTTCAAGTTGCAAACTTTCAAAGATACGAACATGCATTCCATCAACATCAGGTGTGAGTGAACTTGCAGCTTGCCCTCCGTCTCCTATTGCTGATGATCCTTCACCTCTACGATCTCCCACCTCCTCTCCCTCCTCCAGTCATTAACTCTTCTTGCCTGTTCACTCGATGCCAGCCCCTATATATCAGCTGTTGTACTGTACTACTGTATTTCTCAAGGTACAGTACTGTAAGATTAAAAATGTTTCCTTTATTTTTTGTGTTCATTGTTTTTTATGTATTATTTGTGTGAAAAGTATTATAAACCTATTACGGTACAGTACTGTATAGTCGATTGTGTTAGTTGGGTACCTGGGCTAACTTTGCTGGACTTAACAAAGTGGACTTACAAACATGCTCTCGGAATGGAACTTGTTGGTATGTAGGGGACTTACTATATGTATGAGAATGTATGTTGTGCTAGATCAAGGAAGACGAAACCACATTATACTGTGATGATTCTACTGATACGGCTGCACTTAACTAAATTTATGGACTGAACTGCCTTCTCCTTCCAGTGTCTCATGGTATCACCATATTTGAAGACAGACTCTTTAAAGAGGTAAAGTTATATGAGGTCATTGGGTAGATCCTAGTTCATGTGACTATAGTTGAAGATAGGGCCTTAAATGAAGTGACTGAGTTAAAATGATGCCATTAGGGTTGGGCTGTAAGCCAGTATGGCTGGTGTCTTTATAAGAAGGAGAGACATGAGGATGAACATGGAAAGGCCATATGAGGGATGCATTGAGAAGGTGACCATCTGTAAGCCAAGGAGAGAGTTCTCATGAGAAAGCAAATCTGTCAATTGTTTGATCTTTGACTTCTGGCCTCCAAAACTATGAGGAAATAAAATTTTATTGTTTAAGCCACCTTGTCTGTGGTATTTTGTTATGACAGCCCTAGCCAACACTGACTCACATATTTAATGTGTTAGCCCCAGAAGCCAGGAGTGAATCAGGCAGTTCATTTAAATGATGTGAAACCTTTGAACTCATTTGATACCTCAACTCAGTGATGACAAACATTCTATTCCAGGATTTACCTGGAACAATGGAGAATGGTGGTGCTTGGCGGGGGTGGGGTGCAAATGAGAATTACTTGGAAGGCTTGTTAAAACATGGATTACTGGGCCCCACTCCCAAAGTTTCTGATTTAGTAAGTCCAGGTTGAAGGAAGAGAATTTGCATTATTAACAATTTCCCAAGTGGTCCAGGGGCCATAATTTGAGAATCACCAAGGAAAATCAGAAGTACTCTTTTCACCAAGGAACTTCTCAAAATCTTGGTAAAGGGAGCACCATCATTCATCAAAAGTTTTCTAGTAAATTTCCCCTGCAGATCAGGAAAAAACGGTTGGAAAACAAGGGGCAATAATAGGATGCTGGAGTGGTGAATGCCTGGTGGCAATACTTAAAACACCAGACACAAGATAGGATAGAGTTAATAGGCAGCAAAGCCAGAGGAAAAACAAAAACTCCACAGGGAGTTTTAGCAGTTGCTAAGTAATCACTTTGTTCCTTGGAATGGAAGAGATGGACAGCTTACTAAAATATTACTTGATCTAAATAAAATAAAAATAAAATTCTGGGTCTGGTGGCCAGAACTTTGACTTGAATTGCCACAAAGAGCTTTTTTCCAATTCATAGATCAAGAGTCACTTTATTCAAGGGAAGGTCAAGTTCTCTTGCAGTGCCACAAGTAATACTGTAAATCTTCAAGTGTTTACTAAAGGAAATGGAGGAAGTAGACATGGGGAGGATTATTAAACAATGGCTCAGATTTGACACTAATCCTCAGAGACCTAAAATAACGCTGTGGTCCAATAGTCCAAGTAGGGGTTTGTACAGGTCAGATGTTAAATCAAATCTTTGTTTTAGACTTTCTCAAAGTGATTATCATACATAATCGTTCCTGAAAGTACAGTTGAAGTGACATTTTTTGGCAAAAAGTAAAATCCCATATTGACTTCCTGACCCATACAGTAAGGTCTATTATTAGGAAGGGCCAAGTAGAAGTCACTGAAATGTCAATAATAAACAAAATAGAAAATCAAATGAAATATTGCAACCACAGGGACATTTCAGAAAGCAGTGCCACTATCAGAGATTTGAAAGATGCAAGGTAGTGATTGCTATAACATCTTAACTTAACTTATTTTTTGACTTGTGAATAAGACCAACGGATCCTGGAGAATGTGCATTGTCATAAATCGAATCAACTGGTTATTCCAATTGCAGCTTCTGTTCCAGGCTGATCTCTCTATTTTTAACATCTTTGTTGGAGTATAATTGCTTTACATTGTTGTGTTAGTTTCTGCTGTATAACAAAGTGAATCAGCTATACGTATACATATATCCCCATATCCCCTCCCTCTTGTGTCTCCCTCCCACCCTCCCCATCCCACCCCCTAGGTGGTCACAAAGCACCGAGCTGATCTCCCTGTGCTATGCAGCTACTTCCCACTAGCTATCTATTTTACATTTGGTAGTGTATATATGTTCATGCCACTCTCTTACTTCGTCCCAGCTTCCCCTTCCCCCTCCCTGTGTCCTCAAGTCCATTCTCTATGTCTGCATCTTTATTCCTGTCCTGACCCTACGTACTTCAGAATTTTTTTTTTCCTTTTTTAGATTCCATATATATGTGTTAGCATACTGTATTTGTTTTCTTTTTCTGACTTACTTCACTCTGTATGACAGACTCTAGGTCCATCCACCTCATTATAAAAAACTCAATTTCGTTTCTTTTTATGGCTGAGTAATATTCCATTGTATATATGTGCCACATCTTCTTTGTCTATTTGTCAATGGACACTTAGGTGGCTTCCATGTCCAGGCTATTGTAAACAGTGTTGCAATGAATATTGTGGTACATGACTCTTTTTGAGTTATGGTTTTCTCAGGGTATATGCCCAGTAGTGGGATTGCTGGGTGGTATGGTAGTTCTATTTTTAGTTTTTTAAGGAACCTCCATACTGTTTTCCATAGTTGTTGTATCAATTTACATTCCCACTAACAGTGCAGGAATGTTCCCTTTCCATGACACCCTTTCCAGCATTTATTGTTTCTAGATTTTTAGAGTGGCCATTCTGACCAGTGTGAGATGGTACCTCATTGTAGTTTTGATTTGCATTTCTCTAATAATTAGTGATGTTGAGCATCTTTTCATGTGCCTCTAGGCTATCTGTATGTCTTCCTTGGTGAAATGTCTATTTACATCTTCTGCCCATTTTTTAATTGGATTGTTTACTTTTTGGTATGGAGCTCCATGAGCTACTTGTATATTTTGCAGATTAATCCTTTGTCAGTTGCTTCGTTTGCAACTATTTTCTCCCATTCTTAGGGCTGCTTTTTTGTCTTGTTTATGGTTTCCTTTGCTGTGCAAAAGCTTTTAACTTTCATTGGGCCCCATTTGTTTATTTTTGTTTTTATTTCCATTACTCTAGGAAGTGAGTCAAAAAGGATCTTGCTGTGATTTAGGTCATAGAGTGTTCTGCTTTTGTTTCCTCTAAGAGTTTGATGGTGTCTGGACTTACATTTAGGTCTTTAATCCATTTTGAGTTTATTTTTGTATATGGTGTGTGGGAGTGTTCTAATTTCATTATTTTCCATGTTAGTTGTCCACTTTTCCCAGCACCACTTATTGAAGAGGCTGTCTTTTCTCCATTGTATATTCTTGCCTCCTTTATCAAAGATAAGGTGACCATATGTGTGTGGGTTTATCTCTGGGCTTTCTATCCTCTTCCATTGATCTATATTTCTGTTTTTGTGCCAGTACCATACTGTCTTGGTTACTGTAGCTTTGTAGTATAGTCTAAAGACAGGGAGACTGATCCCCAGCTTCGTTTTTCTTTCTCAAGATTGCTTTGGCTATTCGGGGTCTTTTGTGTTTCCATACAAATTGTGAAGTTTTTACTTCTAGTTCTGTGAAAAATGCCATTGGTAGTTTGATAGGGACTGCATTGAATGTGTAGATTGCCTTGGGCAGTATAGTCATTTTTACAATGTTGATTCTTCCAATCCAAGAACATGGTATATGTCTCCATGTATTTGTATCTTCTTTCATTTCTTTCATCAGTGTCTTATACTTTCCTGCATACAGGTCTTTTGTCTCCTTAGGTAGTTTATTCCTAGGCAATTTATTCTTTTTGTTGCAATGGTAAATGGGATTGTTTCCTTAATTTCTCTTTCAGATTTTTCATCATTACTGTATAGGAATGCAAGAGATTTCTGTGCATTAATTTTGTATCCTGCTATTTAATCAAATTCATTGATTAGCTCTAGTACATTTCTGGTGGATTCTATATATACAGTATCATGTCATCTGCAAACAGTGACAGTTTTACTTCTTCTTTTCTGATTTGGATTCCTTTTATTTCTTTTTCTTCACTGATTTCTGTGGCTAAAACTTCCAAAACAATGTTGAATAATAGTGGTGAGGGTGGCCAACCTTGTCTTGTTCCTGATCTTAGTGGAAATGGTTTCAGTTTTTCACCATTGAGGACGATGTTGGCCGTGGGTTTGCCATATATGGCCTTTATTATGTTGAGGAAAGTTCCCTCTATGCCTACTTTTTGGAGGGTTTTTATCATAAGTGTGTGCTGAATTTTGTCAAAAGCTTTCTCTGCATCTATTGAAATGATATTATGGTTTTTCTCCTTCAATTTGTTAATATGGTGTATCACATTGATTGATTTGCATATATTGAAGAATCCTTGCATTCCTGGGATAAACCTCACTTGATCATGGTGTGTGATCCTTTTAATCTGCTGTTGGATTCTGTTTGCTAGTATTTTGTTGTGGATTTTTGCATCTATGTTCATCACTGATATTGGCCTGTAGTTATCTTTCTTTGTGGCATCTTTGTCTGGTTTTGATATCAGGGTGATGGTGTCCTTGCAGAATGAGTTTGGGAGTGTTCCTCCCTCTGCTATATTTTGGAAGAGTTTGAGAAGGATAGGTGTTAGCTGTTCTCTAAATGTTTCATAGAATTTGCCCATGAAGCCATCTGGTCCTGGGCTTTTGTTTGTTGGAAGATTTTTAATCCCAGTTTCAATTTCAGTGCCTGTGATTGGTCTGTTCATATTTTCTACTTCTTCCTGGTTCAATCTCGGAAGGCTGTGTATGTCTAAGAATTTGTCCATTTCTTCCAGGTTGTCCAATTTATTGGCATAGGGTTGCTTGTAGTAAACTGTCATGATCCTTTGTATTTCTGCAGTGTCAGGTGTTACTTCTCCTTTTTTCATTTCTAATTCTATTTATTTTTTTATTTATTTTTTTTTTTAAATAACAAACATTTATTATGTCACATAGTTTCTAAGGATCTGAAACCCAGGAGCAAATTAGGTGGGTGTTTTTTTTTTTGTTTGTTTTTTGTTTTGCTGTACGCGGGCCTCTCATGCTGTGGCCTCTCCCGCCGCGCAGCACAGGCTCCCGACGCGCAGGCCCAGCGGCCACGGCTCACGGGCCCAGCCGCGCCGCGGCATGTGGGATCCTCCCGGACCGGGGCACGAACCCGTGTCCCCTGCATCGGCAGGCAGACCCTCAACCACTGCGCCACCAGGGAAGCCCTCTAATTCTATTTATTTGAGTCTTCTCTCATTTTTTCTTGATGAGTCTGGCTAATGGTTTATCAATTTTGTTTATCTTCTCAAAGAACCAGCTTTTAGTTTTATTGATCTTTGCTATCATTTCCTTCATTTATTTTTCATTTATTTCTGATCTGATCTTCATGATTTTTTTCCTTCTGCTAACTTTGGGGGCTTTTTGTTCTTCTTTCTCTAATTGCTTTGGTGTAAGATTAGGTTGTTTATTTGAGATGTTTCTTATTTCTTGAGGTAGGATTGTATTGCTATAAACTTCACTCTTAGAACTGCTTTTGCTGCATCCCAAAGGTTTTGGGCCGTCATATTTTCATTGTCATCTGTTTTTAGATATTTTTTTGATTTCCTCTTGGATTTCTTCAGTGATCTCTTGGTTATTAAGTAGCATATAGTTTAGCCTCCATGTGTTTGTATTTTTTATGGTTTTTTTCCTGTAATTGATATTGAGTCTCAGAGTGTTGTGGTCAGAAAAGACACTTGATACAATTTCAATTTTCTTAAATTTACCTTAGCTTGTTTTGTGATCCAAGGTATGATCTATCCTGGAGAATGTTCCATGTGCACTTGAGAAGAAAGTGTATTCTGTTGTTTTTGGATGGAATGTCCTATAAATATCAATTAAGTCCATCTTTTTTAATGTGTCATTTAAAGCTTTTGTTTCCTTATTTATTTTCATTTTGGTTGATCTGTCCATTGGTGAAAGTGGGGTGTTAAAGTCCCATAGTATGAATGTGTTACTGTCGATTTCCCCTTTTATAGCTGTTAGCATTTGCCTTATGTATTGAGGCATCCCTATTTTGGGTACATAAATATTTATAATTATTATATCTTCTTCTTGGATAGATCCCTTATCTTTATGTAGTCTCCTTCTTTGTCTCTTGTAATAGTCTATGTTTTAAAGTCGATTTTTTATGATACGAGAATTGCTACTCCTGCTCTCTTTTGATTTCCATTTGCATGGAATATCTTTTTCCATCCCCTCACTTTCAGTCTGTATGTGTCCCTAGGTTGGAAGTGGGTCTCTTGTAGACAGCATATTTACGGGTCTTGTTTTTATAGCCATTCAGCCAGTCTATGTCTTTTGGTTGGAGGATTTTATCCATTTACATTTAAGGTAGTTATCAATATGTATGTTCACATTTAAGGTAGTTATCTATATGTATGTTCCTACCCAATAGGCAATGTTCCTATTACCATTTTCTTAATTGTTTTGGGTTTGTTATTGTAGACCTTTTCCTTCTCTTGTGCTTCCTGCCAAAAGAAGTTCTTTTAGCATTTGTTGTATAGCTGGTTTGGTGGTGCTGAATTCTCTTAGCTTTTGCTTGTCTGTAAAGGTTTTAATTTCTCTGTCAAATCTGAATGAGACACTTGCTGGGTAGAGTAATCTTGGTTGTAGGTTTTTCCCTTTCATCACTTTAAATATGTCCTGGCACTCACTTCTGGCTTGCAGAGTTTCTGCTGAAAGATCAGCTGTTAACCTTATGGTGATTCCCTTGTATGTTATTTGCTGCTTTTCCCTTGCTGCTTTTAATATTTTTTCTTTGTATTTAATTTTTCATAGTTTGAATAATATGTGTCTTGGTGTGTTTCTCCTTGGATTTATCCTATCTGGGAGTCTGTACTTTCTGGACTTGATTATTTCCTTTCCCATGTTAGGGAAGTGTTCAACTATAATCTCTTCAAATATTTTCTCAGTCCCTTTCTTTTTCTCTTCTTCTGAGACCCCTATAATTCGAATGTTTGTGCATTTAATGTTGTCCCAGAGGTCTCTGAGACAGTCCTCAGTTCTTTTCATTCTTTTTTCTTTATTCTGCTCTGCAGTAGTTATTTCCACTGTTTTATCTTCCAGGTCATTTATCTTCTTCTACCTCTGTTATTCTGCTATTGATTCCTTCCAGGGATTTTTAAATTTCATTTATTGGGTTGTTCATCATTGTTTGTTTGCTCTTTAGTTCTTCTAGGTTCTTGTTATACATTTGTTGTGTTTTCTCCATCCTGTTTCCAAGATTTTGGATTATCTTTACTATCATTACTCTGAATTCTTTTTCAGGTAGACTGCCTATTTCTTCTTCATTTGTTTGGTCTGGTGGGTTTTTACCTTGCGTCTTCATCTGCTGCATATTTCTCTGTGGTCTCATTTTGCTTAACTTACTGTATTTAGGGGCCTCCTTTTTGCAGGCTGCAGGTTCATAATTCCCATTGTTTTTGGTGTCTTCCCCAGTGGGTAATGTTGGTTCATTGGTTGTGTAAGCTTCCTGGTGGAGGGGACTGGTGCCTGTGTTCTGGTTGATGAGGCTGGATCTTGTCTTTCTGGTGGGCAGGACCACATCCAGTGGTGTGCTTTCTGGTGCCTGTGAACTTATTACGACTTTAGGCAGCCTCTCTGCTAATAGGTGGTGTTGTGTTGCTGTCTTGCTAGTTGTTTGGCATGGGGTGTCCAGCCCTGGAGCTTGCTGGTTGTTGAGTGGAGCTGGGTCTTAACATTGAGACAGAGATCTCTGCAAGAGCTTTTGCCAATTGATATTACATGGGGCTGGGATGTCTCTTGTTGTCCAATGTCCTGAACTTGGAAATCAGCTCTCTCACCTCCAATGCTCAGGTCTGACACCTGGCTGGCACACCAAGACCCAGTCAGCCATATATGGCTCAGAAGAAAAGGGAGAAAAAAAGAAAAATAAGTAAATAAAATAAAAGAGTTATTAATAGAAAAAAGTTTTAAATATTATTAAAATAAAAAATAAGAAAAAGAAGAGAGAAACCAAGCCGATAAACAATGCAGCAATGATAACAAGTGCTAAAAACTAAAGTAAGATAAGCATATAAATCAGAAACTAGTCAGTCACATACAGCAAACCTCAGGTCTACAGTTGCTCCCAAAGTCCACTGCCTCAATTTTAGAATGATTCTTTGTCTATTCAGGTATTTCACAGATGCAGGGTACATCAAGTTGATTGTGGAGATTTAATCCACTGCTCCTGAGGCTGCATGGAGAAATTTCCTTTTCTCTTCTTTGTTTGCACAGCTCCTGGGGTTCAGGTTTGGATTTGGCCCTGCCTCTGCATTTAGGTTGCCCTCTGGAATCTGCTTTTCACCCAGACAGGAGGGTGTTAAAGAAGCAATTGTTTAGGGGTCTTGGGCTCACTCAGGTCATGGGGAGGGAAGGGTACGGAATGTGGGGTGAGCCTGTGGCGGCAGAGGCCTGCATGATGTTGCAACAGCCTGAGGCACACCATGTGTCCTCCTGGGGAAGTTGTCCCTGGATCCCAGGACCCAGGCAGTGGTGGGCTGCATAGGCTCCCGGGAGGGGAGGTGTGGAGAGTGACCTGTGCTTGCACACAGGCTTCTTGGTGGTGGCAGCAGCAGCCTTAGCATCTCATGCCTGTCTCTGGGGTCCACGCTGTTAGCCGCGGCTCACGTCAGTCTCTGGATCTCGTTTAGGCGGTGCTCTAAATCCCCTCTCCTCACGCACCCCGAACAATGGTCTCTTGCCTCTTAGGCAGGTCCAGACTTTTCCCCGGACTCCCTCCCGGCTAGCTGTGGTGCACTAGCCCCTTTCGGGCTGTGTTCATGCAGCCAACCCGAGTCCTCTCCCTGGGATCCAACCGAAGCCCGAGCCTCAGCTCCCAGCCCCCACCTGTCCTGGCAGGTGAGCAGACAAGCCTCTTGGACTGGTGAGTGCTGGTCAGCACCGATCTTCTGTGCGGGAATCTCTCCCCTTTGCCCTCCGCACCCCTGTTGCCGTGCTCTCCTCCGTGGCTCCAAAGATTCCCCCCCACCACTCCGTCTCCACCAGTGAAGGGGCTTCCTAGTGTGTGGAGACTTTTCCTCCTTCACAGCTCCCTCCGAGAAGGACAGGTCCCATCCCTATTCTTTTGTCTCTGTTCTTTCTTTTTCTTTTGCCCTACCCAGGTACAAGGGGATTTTCTTGCCTTTTGGGAAGTCTGAGGTTTTCTGCCAGAGTTCAGTAGGTGTTCTGTAGGAGTTGTTCCACATGTAGATGTATTTCTGATGTATTTGTGGGGAGGAAGGTGATCTCCACGTCTTACTCCTCTGCCATCTTGAAGGTCCTCCCAGGTTGATCTCTTAATTGGAATAAATCAGCATAGCCCCTGTCATTTCATATGGAGCTATTAACCTGAAAAATGTTTTTCTTATAGTGTTTACTAAGGACTATGTTAAGTATTGGTTTCATATGACAATGACAACCGTATACCTCTAATGTGTTATCACAGAGCTATGTCAGGTCTATGGCTCTCTTAATATGATCTAGGCTATAGGAATGTTGACCATTCTACCTTTACAAAAATATCACATTAGTCCCCTATATTGATGACACCATGCTATTTGGACATTATAGCCAGAAGTGTTCTAACTGACTTGGTAAGACTCAAAAATCCCAGTGCAAGAGATACATTAATAAAAACTAAGGGGCACACAGTAAAATTTCCTTGAATATAGTGATCTGGGACATGAGTAAATTGAAAGGTAAATTTCACTCCATACACAACCTACTACTAAGAAAGAAGCATAATGTTTGGTGGACATTTTTGGATTTTAGAAACAATACATAACCATCATTCAGGGTGTTTCTCTCATTCAATTACTAAATAACCCATAAACTTAACTTCTGAGAGGTGCCTAGAGTAAGAGAAGGTTTGATAACAGTTTCAGTGTATATTGCAAGTTTTCCTCCACTTGGTCCATATTGCCCATTATATTAAATGATGCTGAAAGCATATACAGTAAGTTCCCTACATATGAACCTTCAAGTTGAGAACTTTCAAAGATGCGATTGTGCATTCGCATGTCCAATAATGTAAATTAGTTCACGTGTCTGGCATACATTGTCATGTGTGTGCACCCTCTACAAGTGGTCGTGCTTTTGCATACTTTACTGTATACTACTGTAAAGAGTACTACTGTATACTAGTATAGTATCTTTATTTCAAGTCCAGGATGTTCAGAAGCAAGAGTTAAAAACCGTGGTGATGTGGCTGTTACTGCTAAGAAGAGTCAGGAATTAGAGGCCGAGAGAAAGGACAAAGAAAGATAAGAGGAAGAAGAAGTAACTGAAGAACCAAAGAGAAGCACAATGCAGGAAATGACAAGGGCATTTTCTTTATTTGAGGAGGCACTGTTCATTTTTGAGGCACAGGACCGGACCCCAACATAGAACAGTACATGAAGGTTGCAGCAGCCATTCAGAATGCAATCCAGTGCTACTATGGCATCTATGATGCGAAAAGAAAGAGCTACTACCCAGACGTCACTGGATCCTTTTTTCAAGAAGATAGATTGAATTGAATCCAGCAAGGAACCAGAACCTGTGCCATCAATGTCAGGCATGAGTGAAAGTGCAGCTCGCCCTCCATCTCCTATTGCTGACGATCATTCAGCTCTACCATCCCCCACCTCCTCTCCCTCCTCCAGTCAGTAACTCTTCTTGCCTTTTCACTCGATGTCAGCCCTGTATGCCAGCTGTTGTACTGTGCTACTGTACTTTTCAAGGTACTGTACTATAAGATTAAGAATGTTTTCTTTATTTTTTGTGCTTGTCTTTTATCTATTATTTGTGTGAAAAGTATTATAAACCTATTACAGTACAGTATTATATAGCCGATTGAGTTAGTTGGGTACCTAGGCTAACTTTGTTGGACTTACAAACCAACTGGACTTAACGAACATGCTCTCAGAATGGAACTCATTTGTATGTAGGGGACTTACTGTATGATAAATAGAAATCCTATTGATACAAGCCTGGGGAGGTGGTAAATCACAATGTTTAGGGAAAAAAGTCTCAAGTCCTCTTTAGAAAACAACTATTCTCTTTTATAAAAACAGCACCTTGCTTGCTATTGGCCACAAGTAATGTCTGAATCCCAGACTGTGAGACAGAAAGTGACAAAATTGGGTTCATCTGCTCCACCAAGCCAGTGAATGCATGCATCAAGTAGAAGTGAATAACACAAAATTGGGCTTGATCAGGTTTTGAAGGCACAAGTAAGTTGCATGATCTTGGACCGTTATGGTAACTACATTATTTGCTCTCCTCCAACCCGTTTCTATGACTCCATAGTGCAGAGGTTGGCAAACTTTTTCTCTAAAGCGCTAGATAGGAAATATTTTAAGCTTTGTGGGTGTTAATGGTCGTGATCACACCTACTCAGCTCTGCCATTATAGAGTATACATAAAGGATTGTGACTATGTTCACATAAACCTTTATAAAAGCAGCTTGGATTTGACCTATGGGCCATAGTTTGCCAACTCCTGTCATACAGAGTTCCTTACAATTAGTTTACTGAAGGAGAAAAATATTAGGTCTGTGCTTAGTAAGCATTTGGCCCAATATGCTGGGACCACTCAGAAGAGAACTGTGCAACATTACAGGCATACTCAAGGAAAGTCCTGAAAGATAGAAAGGTAAGGGAATTCCCTCAAAGAGCAGAAATTCAAACAGTACATCTAACTCACACTTTAGTAGAGAGATGATGGGCCTACAATGTGTGTATCTACACTGATTTATGGAACATAGCTAACAGTTTGGCCAGGTAGTCAGAGAAAAAGTTTGGCAAATTGTTAACAAAATGATATACAGGTGAGGTATGTGGGTGACATCTCATGAGAGGCACAGATTGTGATTATGTTTTTGTTCCATGTGAATAACCAATAGAGGACATTCAGAGCAGAAGAGTATCTCAATAGTCAGGGAGATAAGATGGATTTTTGTTATAGTCAGTCAAGTTCAGTCAGTGTCTTTTTTCATCCTACTGTGTTTAGTGGGTTGAATTGTGTCCTGAAAAAAGATATGTCCAAATCTTAGCCCCTGGAACTTATGAATATGACCTTATTTGTAAACAGGGTCTTCGTACATATAATTAAGGATCTTGAGATAATGTCATCCTGGATTTAGGTGTTTTCTAAATCCAATGACCAGTATCCTTATAAAAGAAAGAAGAGGAAGGTCTGAGACATAGAGACACAGGGAAGAAGACCATGTATGTAAATATGGAGGCACAGATTAGAGTTTTTGCTAAGAGTTGCTGGCAGCCTTCAGAAGTAGGAGAGAGGCATGAAACAGATTTTTCCTTAAGGTCTCCCATAGGAATCCATCCTGCCAACCTTGATTTCAGACTTCTGGCCTCCAGTACTATGAGAGAACAAATTTCTATTGTTTTATGCCATCCAGTTTGTGGTGTTATAGCAACCCTAGGAAACTAATATATTATTTTTGCTTAATGAAATATGGACTTGGCATCAAGGGTTGAAGGCTCTACACATGCTCAGTCACCAAGGCTGATATGGCTATTGCCCATGCAGTGTTCCCAGCCTGCCAACAATGAGATCAATGTGAGCACAGAACACAGCACCATTTGAGGGGAAGATCAAGCCATCCAGCAGCAGATTGATTGTAGTGAACCCTTTCCCTCATAGAGTGGGCAGTGGTTTATCTCCACTTCATGATATGAATAATGCCTTCCATACTTGCAATACTTTCACATGTGAACTCATAGAATGTCTTATTTAGGGGCATGATATTCCACAAAATATTGCTCCTGAGCAAATAACGAATTTTACATCAAAAGAAATATAATAAGAGCTTAAAAACTATAGAATTCATTGTCTCTCCATTATCTTGTTGCAGATGGCCTTGTGAGACGTAGGAATGGCCCATGAACTAATCAGTTATGGTGCCTTGTGGGAGGCAAAAGCTTGTGAGGTTAAGATGTTCTGTAAGATCCGGAATATGTTTGAGACATGCTGCTGTTTCTTCCATGGCCATAACTGGACTTCAAAAAGATAGTTGAGAAAGGGGGGTAGAAGAATTAAATTTGACCAAGATTCTGTGAGGAGGTATAGCATGTATTGAAAAGGATAAAATTTGATTTCAGCACATTTGTTTGTAGGAAATTTCACCTTTGTCTTTAAAAGAAAAATAGTCTTCTTATTTTTTCATAGGTGGATAGCTAAGGTAATTAAAATAAACACTTTGAAAAAACTAGCATAGTAGAGTAGAACAGGAGTACTAGTCTATTCAGCAGATGTGAATCCCCATTAATGTGAATTTAGAGCTATTCCAATATTAATAGCTATGAAAAAGTAACAGGCTGTTCTACTTTGGTTAAGTAATGAGTGCTTGGAAAATATTACATTAGAAATCCTATGTTCCAATGATATATTTTCAGTGTTCCTACCCCAACCCCTAGTACCACTATTCTTTTTATAGTTAAATTTTAATTGTTGATGGTTTTCTATTTCCTTCCCTTGATAGTCTTATTTTTATAAGTTAGCCCACTGTTGTAATATTGGAATTTGGGACATTTTATTTTCTGATTTTATGTTCAATTTTTGTTGTGCACTCTGTCCTCATTATTACAAGTGTAGTTTACCTCTATTCTTTAGACAATGATAGCTCAGATAGAGAATGATGAAGCACACATATTACCAGCTGTAAATATCACTGTCAAAAAGTCATTGTGTTACATTGAACATCAAAGTGCTTCTAATCACATCTATAAATCTTAGGAATATGATTAGAATATACAAGCCAAAAATAATGATTTCTATAACATGCTTAGAAATGGAACATAATGAAACATTCAATATGTAAACTTACAGAACCTAAACATTGTGGTATTATATAGTAGAATTTCAAGCCAATGAACAATGACATTTTTTAAATGATGCTTTTAAAATAAATGTATTGCATGCTGCCTTACATAGGTATACCCCAGATATACTGCAGGTTCTGTTCCAGACCACTGTAATAAAGTGATTATTGCAATAAAGCCAGTCACATGAATTTTTTGGTTTTTCAGTGCATTTAAAAGTATTGTTTACACTATGCTGTAGTCTGTTAAGTGTACATACCTTAATTAAAAACACTTTATTGCTAAAAAATGTTAACCATTATCTGAGCCTTCACCTAGTTGTAATCTTTTTGCCAGTGGAGGGTCCTGCCTCAGTGTTGATGGCTGCTGACTGATCCGGGTTTTGGTTGTTGAAGTTCGGGATGGCTGTGACAATTTCTTCAAATAAGATAATGAAGTTTGCTCCATCAATTGACTCTTCCTTTCATGAACAATTTCTCTGAATACGCAATGCTGTCTGACAGTATTTTATGCACAGTAGAACTTCTTTCAAAGCTGGACTCAGTCCTCTCAAACCCTGCCACTGCCTTAGCAACAAAGCTTATGTACTATTCTAAAACCTTTGCTGTCATTTCAACAACCTTCACAGCATCTTCATAAGGAGTAGATTCCATCTCAAGAAACCACTTTCTTTGCCCATCCATAAGAAGCAACTCCTCATCTGTTCAACTTTTATTGCAACAACTGCAACAAAGTTATATCTTCAGGCTCTATTTTAAATTCTAGTTTTCTTGCTAGTTCCACTACATTTGTAGTTACTTCCTCCACTGAAGTCTTGAACCCCTCAAAGTCCTCCATGAGGGTTGGAATCTTCTTCTAAAGTCCTGTTAGTGTTGATATTTTGACTTCTTCCCATGAATCACAAATGTTCTCAATGGCATCTAGAATGATGAATTCTTCTCAAAAGGTGTTCAGTTTACTTTGCTCAGATCCATCAGAGGAATCACTATGGCAGCTACAGACTTACAAACTATATTTCTTAAATAATAAGACATGAAAGTCAAAATTACTCCTTGATCCATGGGCTGTAGAATAGATATTGTGCTAGCAGGCATGAAAACAACATGAGTCTCATTGTACATCTCCATCAGAGCTCTTGGGTGACCAGGTGCATTGTTAATGAACAGTAATATTTTGAAAGGAATCTTTCTTTCTGAGCAGTGGGATCAAAATATTCAGTAAACCATGTTGTAAACAGATGTCCTGTCATCCAGACTTCATTGTTCTGTATATAATGCACAGGCAGAGTAGGTTTAGCATTATTTTTAAGGGCTCTAGGATTTTCAGAACGGTAACTTAGCATTTGCTTCAATTTAAAGTTACCACACCAGTCAGAATGGCCATCATCAAAAAAATCTACAAACAATAAATGCTGGAGAGGATGTGGAGAAAAGGGAACCCTCCTACACTGTTGGTGGGAATGTAAATTGGTACAGCCACTATGGAGGACAGTATGGAAGTTCCTCAAAAAACTAAAAATAGAACTACCATATGACCCAGCAATCCCACTACTGGTCATATACCCTGAGAAATCCATAATTCAAAAAGACACACACGCACCACAATGTTCATTGCAGCACTATTTACAATAGCCAGAACATGGAAGCAATGTAAATGTCCATTAACAGAGGGACGGATAAGGAAGATTTGGTACATATATACAATGGAATATTACTCAGCCATAAAGTAATATTGGAGGAACGAAACAGTGCCACTTACAGAGACGTGGATAGACCTAGAGATAGACCATACAGAGTGAAGTAAGTCAGAAAGAGAAAAACAAATATCATATAATATTGCTTATACGTGGAATCTCGAAAAATGGTACAGATGAACTTACTTGCAAAGCAGAAATAGAGACACAGGTGTAGAGAACAGACTTATGGTTACTAAGGGGGGAAGGGGAGGTGGGATTAATTGGGAGATTGGGATTGGCATATATACAGTACTACGTATAAAATAGATAACTAATGAGAGCCTACTGTATAGCACAGGGAACTCTACTCAGGGCTCTGTGGTGACCTAAATGGGAAGGAAATCTAAAAAAGAGGGTATATGTGTATACGTATAACTGATTCACTTTGCTGTACAGCCGAAACTAACACAACATTTTAAAGCAACTATACTTCAATAAAAACTAATAGAAAAAATAAAGCCTCCAAAAAAAATAAATGAATAAGATTACCAGCTGCATTAGCCCCTAACAAAAGAGTCAGTCTGTCCTTTGAGGTTTGAAGCCAAGCATTGGCTTCTCCACTTTAGATATGAAATTCCTAAATGACATCTTCTTCCAATATAAGGCTGTTTAATCTACATTAAAAACCTATTATTTTAAGTGGCCACATTCATTAATTATCTTACTTTCTCCATCACTTGCTGCAGCTTCTATATCAGTACCTGCGTCTTTACCTTGAACTTTTATGTTACAGAGATTGCTTCTTTCCTTAAACCTCATGAACCAACCTCTGATAGTTTCAAACTTTTCTTTTGTAGTTTCCTCATCTATCTCAGCCTTCAGAGAATTGAAGAGAGTTAGGGCTTTGCTCTAAATTAGGCTCCGGCTAAAGGAAAGGTTGTGGCTGGTTTGTTCATCTATCCAGATCACCAAAACTTTCTCCGTATCAGCAATAAGGCTGTTTCACTTTCTTATCATTCATTTGTTGACTGGAGTAGCAATTTTAATTTTCTTCAAGAAAGTTGCATTCACAACTTGGCTGTTTGGCATAAGAGGTATAGCTTTTGGCTTATCTCAGCTTTCAACATGCCTTCCTCATTTCTAGCTTAATCACTTCTAGCTTTTTATTTAAACGGAAAGACATGTGACTCTTCTTTTCACTTGAACACTTGGAGACCATTGTATAGTTATCAACTGGCCTAATTTCAATATTGGTGTGTCTCAGGGAATAGGAAGACCTGAAGAGAGGGAGAGAGATGGGGAATGGCTGGTTGGTGGAGCAGTCAGAACACACACAACATTTATTGATTAGGCTTGTGGCTCCTCAAAACAATTCTAACATTAACATCAGAGGTCACTAATCACAGAGCATCATGACAAATATAATAACAATGAAAAAGTTTGAAATATTGGGAGAATTACCAAAATGAGACACAGAGATATGAAGTGAGCAATGCTGTTGGAAAAATGGTACTGATAGACCTGCTTCAGGCAGGGTCGCCACAAACCTTCAATTTGTGAAAAACACAGTATCTGTGAAGCACAATAAAGTGAAACACGATAAAAAGAGGTACCGCTGTACAGTAATGTCTCAGCTGTAGAGAGAACTCTTTTAATGAGAATCATGTAATTGAAACAAAATCATTGATCATGCTAAATAGAGCTGCACATCCATGCAAAATCCCTCAGTGCCCACATCTATATGTCAAGGCCCAACTGAACATAAATAATTTTTGAAAAACCAGGATAACATCTGTATTAAAAAATTCTCCTTTACAATTTTTTTGCATTTTTCTCTCTAAAAATCCTGGTGGACAATTCCTAGAAACTGAAGCACTTAGTAACCTGTACCTCCACCTATTAAAATTAAGGCAGTTCTTATAGTTGGTGATCTAAGCTTGTGTATTGACTGGTTCAAATTTCAATCATGAATGCATTACCTTATTTGAGTAAGTACCGTTTAACTCTACTTTCCTCCAATTTTGTTAAAGTAAAATGACTAGGACATTCCTTGGCACATAGTAGAAACATTACTCAATGAATGATAGGTGCTTTGTTCATTACTCCTCTCATCTCTCTGCACTTAATAAATTATCCTGAAGACTAATTCTCTGATGGTTCTGAGAAAGAAATTATTGTAGTGAAGCAGTGCATTTGGAGAAGGAGAAAACCACGATTTACCCAGCTCTTGATCTACCATTATGCTTTCATATATGGGAATGCGGAGTGAGATGCTTATGTGGGCCTCATTGGACAGCTGGGCAGGGAATGTCTTTCTTGCAACCAGCTGAATCTTAGGAGGAGCTGTTAAGTAAGGGTTGTTCCGTGTTCTAATGCCTGCTTAAGCTCCCAATGCCTGTTTAAACTCAATGGCCTAGGGGAAGGAGAGAAGTCTGGTTACAGATTGGTCAAGACAAATGAGTGGGCATTTGGTCCAGATTGGTCAATAGGGACAAACAGTGTTGTTAATCATTATGAGACAAATAATGGGGATTTGGAGAGTCTGTGGCTTTGTCATAGATAAGCAAGGACATCATCTAGGAGCCTTATCTAAGCCATATGGGGAAGAATGTTTCTTTGTAGTAAACCATTTCCTGGAATACAAGAGGGTGGAGGGATTTCTTAACCTTTGCTCTTTTCCAGGATCACATGCTTCAAGTAAAGTTCAGCAATGTCAGCCCTCTCCTTTATGTAAAATAGTAAAATGTTGGAAATAACACCAGCCCCTCTTTGAATTCACTCTATTTTGTAGACAAGTTTTGGCTGCAAATATCAGGTAAAACTATGGATCATCCACTCCCAGAGCCAGGTGAATTGCACCAGTTCCAGTATCCAGGAACTGTTTGTGGTACTTAGAGAATTCCACCCTCAGGCAAAGTTACCAACAGTTCAGGTGATACCTGGTTTATTCCAACATTGTATTTAATAGGGAATAAAGGGAATGTGAAATCTTTTTACCTTCTATCTCTTTAGTGTCTTATAATTACTGCCTCAGTGAAATCAAATAATCAAATAAACAGAATACAGTTTTCAATTTTGTCAGGTGTTTCTAACATAAGGTTAATAATGTTTTTATCTCTTGTTCTTATTGTGAAGATTTAGAGATAATATTTAATGATAGTTCAGATAAGAGCAGAAATCTTACGGAGGAAATACTTTTCATGTGGAGGTGACCTAAATCTTTAAATAATCCCAAGTAAGTGATTTTCTAACACTTATTAGTTTCTTCTTTCAGCCAGTGAATACTTTATTTAGCACCTAGTATATGCCAGGCCCTGGATAATGGTAACACAAGAATGAATGGGATGCTTTCCTGCTGCCATGCCTTTATAGTCTAGTAGAGAGGTCTAACGTAAAAATTTATTTATAACCCAAAGCCAGGAGTACAAGTAGAGATTAGTACAGGATATTACTAAAAAGTAAAAGAAGGTGTAACTAACTTCTCCCTGAGAGAACTCAGGGATCCCCTCACACAGGAGTGACATTTGAATGAAATGCTGAAAGAAGAATGGAAATTAGCCAGACAGAAGGTGAGGAAGGACTTTCCAGGAAGTAGAAATAGCAGTTGTAGAGGCAAAAAGGCATTTAAAGCATGTCATATTTGAAGACCCACCGGTCATATAAGGTAGGGGTAGTGGAGAAATGGTTGGCTATGGGGCTATACAGCAGAGTATTTCTCAAAAGGTGATCTCAGGAACGCTGAATCTGAATGTCCTGGCCTGACTGTTAAAAAATCAGACTTGTGATCTTTAATTAAGACACCATGCAAAACTTGCCCATGGAGTAAGGATCTAAAATCTTCATTTTAAACAAACATCCCAGAGGACTCTGATCCACTCTAAAGTTTGAGCTTCACTGCTGTAAATGTTGACAAATTTAGATGATGAGGTTCCTATCTACTAAATGATAGCGATTAAACTTTATAAGTATTTGCATAAAAATGAAGGTTTTAAAATTGGAGTTAGACTGATTACATTTTCCATACAGTAAGATCACTGGCTTCAGTGTAGGTGATAATTAGGGAAGGGGGGTAGGAGGATGACACAACAATAATAATAAAAAATGAGTTAAGACCTGGTTGCTACAGTCTCAGCAGGAGATGTTGTTGTTAAGGGTTTAAAGTAAGGTGCGAAAATATTTGAAAGATATTTAAAAGGCAAATTTTGTGAGCAATTAGAGGTAGAAGATAAAGTGGAAGAAGGAGCCTGGAATGACTGTGAGCTTTCTTGCTTTGGTGACAGTATTTCATAAAAGTGTGTGTGTTATTGCAAACAAAGCAACTGACAAGGGATTAATCTCCAAAATATACAAACATCTCATGCAGCTCAATATCAAAAAAACAAACAACCCAATCAAAAAATGGGTGAAGATCTGAATAAACATTTCTCCAAAGAAGACATACAGATGGCTAAAAAGCAAATGAAAAGATGCTCAACATCACTAGTTTATTGGAGAAATGCAAATCAAGACTACAATGAGGTATCACCTCACACTGGTCAGAATGGCCATCATCAAAAAGTCTACAAAAAATACATGCTGGAAAGGGTATAGAGATAAGGGAACCCTCCTACACTGTTGGTGGGAATGTAAACTGGTATAGCCATTATTGAGTGCAGCATGGAGTTTCCTTAAAACACTAAAAATAGAGCTACCATATGATCCAGCAATCCCACTTCTGGACATATATCTGGAGAAAACCATAATTCAAAAAGATACATGCACCCCAACATTCATTGTCCATCAACAGAGGAATGGATAAAGAAGATGTGGTACATATATATGATGGAATATTACTTAGCCATAAAAAAGAACAAAATAATGCCATTTGCAGCAACATGGATGGACCTAGAGATTGTCATACTGAGTGAAGTAAGTCAGACAGAGAAAGACAAATATCATATGATATCACTTATATATGGAATCTAAAAAAGGTACAAATGAACTTTCTACAAAACAGAAATAGAGTTACAGATGTAGAAAATAAACTTATGGTTACTGGAGGTAAGGGGGGAGGGATAAATTGGAAGATTGGGATTGACATATACACACTACTATATATAAAATAGATAACTAATAAGGACCTACTGTATAGCACAGGGAACTCTACTCAATACTCTGTAATGGCCTATATAAGAAAAGAATCTAAAAAAGACTGGATATATGTATGTGTACAACTGATTCACTTTGCTGTATACCTGAAATTAACACAAAATTGTAAATCAACTATACTCCGATAATTTTTTTTTTAAATGTGTGTCTGTCAAATGCTTTACACACATCACTATGTTAATACTTTCAACAACTCTGAAGGAGCCAAGATATTTGTCTTTATTTCTATGTTACAGTTCATGAGACAGGGTCTTAGAAATGTGAGTCAAGTTGTCCTCAGTCCCAAAGTACATAACAATTAAGTACCAGTGACAGGATTCAAATGCAGGCAGTCTGGGTCTAGGCTCCACACTTTTACTCTCACACCTACCATGTTTTCCTACAGAATTAACAAAAACATTGCTTAGGAAGGGAGGATTGCTATTGTTTCACTCTTGCACATAGCACTAAAGACCTCACTCAGGAAGTCTATGATGTCCTGGATAGATTATTAAACTACGCTGTATTTTTTACCTTGCTTCAGTATTAATCGCTCAGTTCCCTCTTTTATGAGGTTAAGATCTGAGAATTAAAGAGTTGGTCTTCCTTTAAATAGCATAGTACCAAACAAATTGCTCTGTTTAGAATCACAGTATTGGCCACAACTTCTGTCCGTATGGGAATGGCATCATTTCTTTTCATAGTAAATGATCTTTCGCTTAACAAAGTATCTTCATAGGCTGTTTTGGGCAGAGGGAATGAGAAGTTCCTTATCTCCCTGTACCCCACGGTAGAAGGAAACTGTGAAACTTATGTCCTGCATAAGAAATGATGAGAGATGGGGATCTGGAAAGAAAGGAAGAAGACAGAAAAAGAGGGGACATAAAGGGGCAAGTGAATCTATCAGGAAACACTTTCTGGTGGTAAAGGTGGCCAAAGGAAGAAAAGTGTTGAAGATTCAGTTTTATCCTTGCTGCATGATGCTGTGATGTAATCCTTAACCTGTTAGACCAAGTGTTTCTTACTGATGGTGCTGTGAAAAAATAAAGGAAAAGGG
Organism: Aethalodelphis obliquidens; assembly: GCF_003676395.1. NCBI lineage: Eukaryota > Metazoa > Chordata > Mammalia > Artiodactyla > Delphinidae > Aethalodelphis > Aethalodelphis obliquidens. Next base: position 6,702,643 of record NW_020837957.1, on the reverse strand, counting down.
GTAATGTCCCATGTATGAGTCACTATACATCAGAGAGTGTATTATTCTATAAGAGGTGATCACGTTCTCATAAACCTGTAAAATTAAAAAAAAAATTATCATCAAGCAGGCCTAGGAAATTTACATAAAATTGCCTAGAAATATCAATCTCACATCCAGTAGGAAATCCAAAGCCTGCTTAATGATTTTTTTTTTTTTTTTTTTTGCAGCGCTGCATGTGGGATGGAAACCATGCCCCTCACATTGGAAGCACGGAATCTTAACCACTGGACTGCCAGGGAAGTCCCAAGGGTTTTATTTTTTAAGTTGAGCAACAAAAGAAAGGGATGGGGGGAAGGAAATAGGGAAGAGAGAAAGAAAAGGGAGGGAAGTGAAAGATTTAGGGGCAGGGAATTAGGACCTAAAAGGCAAAGGGGAGCAGCAGGGTGTGGGAGAGGTTTGAGGTGGTGATACAGGGAGAAATGTTGCTGGTTGTCATGAATTAAACCTCTTCAAAGTTTTATTAAGAATAAAAAGTAGCATGCTCATTTAATTTTGCAAGCAGCAAAATTAATGTTTCCTCTGTTTCGCAGTGGCTGGGTATTAGGAACCAGATTCTCTTGACTCCAGGGCTTGGAATACAATTACTGTTCTACTAAGAGGGGCATTTGAGCAGGATTTGGAAGGGGAGGGGAGGCAGAGCCATATTCCTTTGTTCTTTGGCGGTGGTAAGTGAGTGCCTGGGCTTTAGCAGATGTAAGATTTTGTAGAGGTTTTGCTGTTATTAAGAACAGCATCTGCAGTTTTCTGTTCTGCTTGGAAAAACCTGATTACCACCTGGTTCTCCACACTACACCTGTAGTGGTGAACCTGAAAGCTAGTGGAAGTTTCTCCTGATGTTTGCATCTTCAGCCCTCCCAGTGGTTTTGCAAACAACTGATTCCCTGTATTAAGCCCTCTTTTGCTAAAAATTCTTAGAGTGATTTCTGTGTCCTGACTGAAACTTGGGTTTGGAATTGATGATGTTGAACTTTACCTGAGCCCTGTATGCCTAGAAAATATTAATAGTTCTGAAATACCCCACCCTTTTGTTTTCAGAGGCTTCTGCCTGCGAATATTCTAAGATAGGACCTTGCTCCATCTTTCCTCATAACTCCTGTACTGCTGCAATGACTTCCTGTGTACCTGCTTCTGTAATACCGAGGCCCCTTCCTTCTCTTTGAGACAGTCTTCTTTAATAAATGTTCTCCCTGTTAACAATAGCCTGAACACAGTCATCTTGATTGTCTGGTGCATCTTGTCTTTCACAGGATCACGCTTTGTTAATATGATTCTGCACAGAAACTACTTATGTCAGGATTTCATAAGGGCTATATCAGCAATTTTTTCAAGATCAATGGATGAGACTTTTTCATTGCTTTCTATCACCTTCCTGAGACACATAGCTTAAAGAAATTTTCTAACACCCCGGTGTCATTGTGAGTTCAAATGACATGATAATTAAGAATTTATTGCAACTTACTCTAATATAGGATATTTCCTCTGATCTTCAATTTTTTTAAACTGCCCATTATGTTAAAATTGCTTTCTAGTTCTCAGGAAGCAGACTGTAAAAACACAAGCTTTCCCAAGACCAAGTGGGTAGGTCACATTATTCTTTAAAACTTCTACTGCTTGCATTTATGTCCTAGAGCAGGTCACTTATCTTTAAAGTTTAGATCCTCTGTAAAAGAAAATAATTTATTGAAATGTTATGATAATATACAACAAAGGTAGCATTCTTGTTTAGAAAGGTATAATAATATACTTATGTATTAATATAAATTTCTGCTATGAGCATGTTTATCTAATAAAAATCCAGATTTTAACCATAGAAAAGTTTACCTTTCTAATCATAGCCTAAAACCCAAACTTTTTTATTAGTTGCATTCATCATCTTGTCTTTCTTTTACAAAGAATTGTCAAAATAAAGAAAAAAATGTCCATAGGAATTTGAGACTGTAGTATAACATTCATGGCATTTTCCACTTGAAATAAAGTTAAATCCTTTCTTCTTTTCTCAAGAAATTTTTTCTGTTATGCCCCTTTGTTTTCACTATAGAAGTCCCTTTCCATATCCAGTTCATAATAGCTAATTTTCCCCATCAATGATTCCATCTTCCTTTCACATGTGCATAAATTATGGCTGATGTTCTAAGCAGTGGGTGACAAGAAGTGTGATGCAAAGAAAAGTGAGAAATGAAAAACTGTACAGATTTTGTGTTATTAAACACATCCAGGCTTGCTAGATTGAAAAGAAAATAAAGGTACCACCAGAGTAGACTGTGGTAACAAATAACTCAAATTCTCAGTGATTTGAATATCGTGGTTTTTTTTCTTGTTCATGTAGGTCAATAGGGAGCTCTCTTCATCTTAATGTCCCAGGGACCCAGAGGACAGAGCAGCAGCATCTCAAATGAAATAAGTTACCATACCAGAGTGAAAGGAGGACTGAAAATGCCACTTAAGCAATTAAATGCTCTGTGGCTGAACTGGTAAATGTCACTTTCACTCAAATCCATTGGTCAAGAATAATCATCTGGCCCCACTAAATCACAAATTGTTCCTGGAGAGTAGATAGAAGAAAGCCAGAAATATTTGGTACATAGCACCATTAATGACTGCCACAGAAACTGAGGCAGATAATTAATTCTGTAAGATTTTTATAAATGGTATTATTTGTGTTGCACTAAGTGGGTCATACTCATATGTTGTATTGGGCTTTACCTACATGAAGCAATTTAGAGAAATTGGCTTCTTTTATACGGGAAATGATTAATGTCTACAGGTATAGCTATTGTATCCGATGTTCTTTTCATTATAAGATCACTCATGTATTTACTGAATATCCAGCATATATGAGGCACTCAGGAATACGAAGATGAATCATCATGTATGGTGTACTCAGGGAATTCACACCATGCAAAAGGAGATAAGATAGATGCATATTATTATAGAACTTATGAAATACTAAATGTGAGAATCTGAATCAGGAAAAGATTACTTTGGGCTGGGCAGGGAAATGAGAGTAGAAGAGATCATATTTTTGTTGGGTCTTGAAGATTGAGTATCAGTTGAATACCTGTAGAAATATGGGAGCATTGTAGAGAAAAGAATGGCATGAACAAAGCAATGGTGGTAGAACATTGTGGTTTGTGTGAGAAACAGAGGATATCAGCAAAAAATATGTGAAGTGAAAAGACAGAATATTGCAAGTGTAGTAAAAAGCATGGCAATAAAGCAGATGAACTTAACTGCAAATATCAGCAAAGAATTTCATCTGATTTCGTTTCAAATGTTATAAAGTTTAGAAAATGATCTAGGGGATCTCAGGTAAGCCAAAAGATGAAATAATACCTCTATTTTATGATATGACATTGAGGAAATTAAGCTGTGAATGAATTTTGAAACAGCGTTCTCAGGGAAAAAGTTCAAAATGATTTAAGGGTAACTCTAGCACAGTTAACATGTGGAGCTGACACAACTGATTACTAGGTAAGACCAAGACTACAGAGAAAGCTGTAATAAAAATTCATTCATCTGTTCACACATTTATTATTTTAGCAAGCACTCAGTCCAAGAAACCACAAGTAACTCAATGCTGCCAATAATCATGTAAGCCTGGAAGCAGATCCAACCTCAGTTGAGCCTCACATGAGACTGCACCCTGGCGGACAACTTGAGGTGTTGTGAGAGCCAGAAACAGAGGACCCAGCTAAGCATTGCCCAGTCTACTGAACCACAGAAACCATGAAATAATAAATGTGCATTGTTTTAAGCCACTAAGTGTGTGGTAATTGTTATACAGCAATAGACAAGAAATACAGTGACTGAGCCTAGACTTTAGGCCTGCACACTATCTATAAGAGAAGTTGGAAAAATAAGCATTTGAACTTGTTAATTTCTCAAACACAGGAGATAGTCTCAGAGGTTGGGAACCTGTCTGTATTTTTTGTTTCCTAAGGTTGATGCAACAAATTACTACCAACATGGGGATGTAAAACAAAAGCAATTTATTCTCCAAAAGTTTTGGGGGTCAGAAGTCCAAAATCAAGGTGTTTCCTGGACCAAACTCCCTCCAAAGGGACAAATCTGCTTTGCTGTTTTCAGCTTCTGGTGGCTTCTGGCATTCATTGACTTGTGGCAACGTAACTTAAATCTCTGTCTCTGTTTTCAAATCATCTTCTTTTCTGTGTCTCTTTTTCTGTGTTTTATAAGCCCACTCTCATTAAATTTAAGGCCTGCCTTAATCGAGTATGACATCATTTCAGTCCTTACCTTAATTACCTTCACACTAAATTTCCATAAACACAAATGTGCTTCCTGACCAGGATGAAGTTCTCCAAAAGTATTGCCATGTGATTAATTTACTATATCTTGATTTACCTGGTAAAGGTGACCTAGACAGGCCATTTTTTTTTTCAGTATGGCTTGAACTACTTATTTATAATTCAATACTTCAATCAAACACACATTTTGGGGAGATTTAGGGGAGATTTCATCTTTGCAGGAGAAAATATCTTAGAGCTTAATACCAAACCAATGATTTCTCTATTTTAATTTAAGCTCCCATCCTTGCTCTGTTCAACACTTACATGTGAAGCAAGAGTTCATATGCAAGTCCACTGAAATATAGAAGGGAATACAACTATACATTTGTAGCAGTGACATGAAGACCCTAAAATAATGCTCTGATTAGAAGAAGGAAATGGAAGATTTTTCTTTGAATAGGAAGTTGTTTGAACTCTGAGGGTATTTCTGATTGTCCTTCATTCAACTTCAAAGGCAAAAAGTTTTGCCAGAGCATTTTGAAGTCAAATGATTCTTTGCTTGTGAATTATGGCCAGTGAGGTCATGTTTATTGTTTTAAAGGTTCTGTCTGTATTCTGATAGTGAGCTCCAATAAAGAACCCTCCATATATTTTCTTCTGAATTTCAAAATGCTCAGCAGGATTGAGTTCTGGAGGCAGGAGGAGAGTTTATGAAGGAAAAACATTATTTTTGACATGATTTACTATAAGACGCAATAGCCACTTTTTGTGATTCAAAATAAAACCAGCTTCTGAAATTCTGTGTAAAATTTTATAAGGATCTGGTTATGAAGCCAAACTTTAGGTTGATTCTACTAGACGTTGAAGATGGATGTGAGCTATCCTCAAACTGCGAGCTATACACTCTGACACCACTTTTTATCAACTATGTTTTCTATATCCCTTCCTTATCTGAAGTCAGGTATTATCTTCTGCTTATGTAACGAACTCTTAAAGTAATATTGATTTGGGGTTATTAAATGTCAATCCTCCTACTTCATATATTGACTGATTCTCTGCTTTTCAAGCATTAAATTAAGAAATACTTTGTACTGTCAGTCATCATCCTGCTATAGCTTAATGGTATTAAGTAGAATCATGATATAGCATGTAGTCTTGACAAATGCAATTTTTATTTACTGTACAATATTGAAAGTTGTTAGTATATTCTCCTATTATAGAGTAAGCTCTTAACCAATGCATGAATAAAGAAGGAATGTAAGTTTGAATTATATAACTCAAAATTTTTATTGGCAATCTTCTAAACATTGTTAAATTATATCAACTTCAAATTTGACTATATTTGTCACTTATTAATCACCAAGGTTGATTCAGTATCAAATTCTAGTTCAAGGTATAGAAACCAAATCCAACATGTTGTCTCTATTATTCAGTTTAAATATAGATATAATTGTGACCTCCAAATCTATATTTGGACTGGTATCAAATATTCTTTAATTGCCAACTTTCTTTTGATGGGAAGAAAAGATAACCAACAGGATTCTTTAAAGATATATGTCTAAGGCTTCCCTGGTGGCTCAGTGGTTGAGAGTCTGCCTGCCGATGCAGGGGACACGGGTTCGTGCCCCAGTCCGGGAAGATCCCACATGCTGCGGAGGGTCTGGGCCCGTGAGCCATGGCCTCTGAGCCTGCGCGTCCGGAGCCTGTGCTCCGCAACGGGAGAGGCCACAGCAGTGAGAGGCCCGCGTACCGCAAAAACAAAACAAAACAAAAAAAGATATATGTCTAATCAGTCAACCCAGCCAAAACTTAACACCATTCAAAGGAGCTTCCTAGAAGTAAGAATGTCTTATTTATTCATTCATTTAAAAATCTTCATTAATCTGCCACTATGGATCAGCCCCTCTGATAGGTGTTTTTACCCTGTATCAGGTGTTTTGTTGCCCTTTGTCCTCATAATTCTTCAGAGTAGCTGGAATTTTCTTCTTTTTGCAGATAAAAAAGTGAGAATCAGAAAGGTTAAATGAATTTATCAAATAAATTATTTGACTTTAACCAAACATACTCTATAGATTTATGTATAGTTAAGATTTACATAAAATAAATAAACATTATATGCTAATTAGGAACACTTTTTTTTTAACAGCAAATAAACTAAAAGTGAATTAAGCAATTTGAGGTTACTTTTATCATATGTCAGATATCTATAGATTTCTGCTGACTTTGGTTGAATAGCTCAAATATATAGAAACCAATATTTCTGAAATTCCCTACCCTACACCCCTGCCCCAGCTACAAGAATTATCATAAGAAATTATCATAAGGAAGAAAGTGGTGGCGATGATACTGATTCAATCCTTTTAACCTAGAAAGCAAGAGCTTTCCCAGGAGCCATTCTAGCAGATTTCCAATTATACATCAAGATCTGTATCACATGACCACTCTCTTCTTACAAAAGAATACGAGAAAGTGAATATTCTTTCAGCCTCAGTGATAGAAAGAGCAAAGGGAAAAGGGTAGGAAATAGGTGTTGGATTTCTCATACAATGCAACCAGAAATCATCACAATACTTGTCTAAAAATATTGCCTATACTTCATGGTAGGAAAGAAAAAAATCCACAAACAAAAACAAAACAACCAACAGTAAGTCAGTTCGGAAAAGAGTGTGTCAAAGTGTGTGTACACGTGTTCATTTACATGTGGGCCTGTATGTGTGTGGGAAAGGTGAGTGAAATATAAAGATCAATATCTGGAACCTACATAAAAGATATAGACATAGGAAACAGGACAAGGAAAAAACAATAAAGGTTAGTTTTTAAATATGACAGCTAATTTGTAATCCAGGAGAAGTTGCAGAAAACACACTCCACATAATATCATTCTCTCAGTGGCTTCTCATTGCCTATTAATTTTGGTAGATCCTCCTAACTTGATCTTTAAGGTTCTTCAGTAAATGGTTTCAGACCAATTTTTAGTTTACCTTCTACTCTTAATAATTCTATATTACAGACTCTCAGGTCAAACCTATTCCTTGGATATGCTCCATATTTTTTCAACTTACTCATGCTATCCTCCATCTTAATGACCTTTCTTATTTATATTTTCTTGTTTTTAATCAGGATGTCTGCTATTCAAATCTCAGGCTTCCTTTAAGCATGTCTTAGGTGACAGTTTCTCCATGAAGACTTTTAATTTCTCCAGTTGAATGTGAACATTCATACAACTGAATTTTCATAACACTTTAACACTTTTTTCCTTATAGGATGCTTGATGCTTGCCACGCATTTGTTTCATTTAATTATGTACTTGTTTTCCTTTCATAAGAATATATATTTTTTAATCTTTTGCTACCTTCAGCAGTGAGTCTAGTACCTTGGATAGAAAAAAAAAAAAGACTGAGTGAAAAAAATGTGTTGATTTAATGAACAACACAGAATTTTCTACAGATGACTTTTATTGATGTTTACTTACATCTCATCATACCAGATAAGATTATCAGGAATCCTTAGGCAAGACAAATATTATTCACAGTAGCTGGATGATCTATATAAACACATTAAAATGGAATAATAGATTATGAGGATGAGAATTGGTGGAATAGGTCTGTTAGAAGTGTAAACGCCCACTTATAAGCATCAATTTGTAGGAAAAGCATTTAGAGCATCTCATTTCCCTTCCCTTCCAAGTACTCTGTGCTATATATAAATTTAAAATGACTTTGAAGTCTGAACTTGGTGGCATGAGATCAACTGTTAGATATAAAGGAAAGAGTGATATTATTTTAATAATGTTTTTCTTATAAGACAAAGGACTTTTGTTAGGTTCTGGAAGGGATTTGTTTCAGAAGATTAAAATCTTTCCACTTAATTAATCACTAAAGGTTAATTTTATATAGGATTTATGTCTCATGAGCATGGAATCCATGGTCTCCCAGTTACACGTTGGTCTTGTAGAAAATCCAGCTGCTATCCTTTAGGCCAAGATTAAGACAGTATCAATTACTTATTAATCATATTACTTTTGAAATATAGCTTCTGCACAGTGCTCACTAGAAGAGTCATTTACTCCAATACTCTTGATTTTGAACCACTGCACGTGATTCTTCCTCAACAACAGCAGTTCATATTGGATCTCATCCTACTAAAGTAGCTCATTTTTGATCTGTACTGATGGCTTGGCATTAAGCATATCAATTGTATTTCAGAGTTTATTACATGAGTCTGAAGCTCATACAATATTGAGTATAATATGATTACATGATTATTCTGCTAGGCTTCAAATACAATAAATAGGATACGGTTATGGCAGAGTGGAGCATATTGAATAACATAGCTCAGCAGGTGTCATGACATCCATATTTCTTCCCAGTGCGGCGGGTACTAATGTCATAAACAGAAAATTAAAAATCAACTCTTTTGTAGGAAAAGTAAAGTTGCCTGCTGTTGTCGCAGTTTGAGTAGAAGACAGAGGCAACTGGAGGAGAAATACGCATATAGAAAACTGTGCTGAAAGGCATAGCAGGGTGCATACAAAGCACTTTAAAAGAAAGCAAATATCAAGGCTAGTATTTGAAATATTTACCAAAGAATTTTCCTCAGATCTTCTCTTACCCTTTGCACTCCCCCCTTTGGAGGGACAATGTAGCATAAAAACATTAAAAAAGGTAAATCACTTAGGATTACAAAAGTCTAGTCTTTAGGTGTTTTTTAAATCTAGACTTTAAAGAGCTCAGATATAACATGCCACAAATGATAACTTTGAAAGAAAAGATGAAGAAATAGACTACCCACCTCATCTCTCTCTCCAGACTAGAAGTAAATGAGAGAAAGACCACAGAGAAAAGTAAATAACTTAGTCTATGATGTTTACCCGAGAAGTGGATTTATGCCTTGCCCTTGCCCCACCACATACAGAGCTCTTGGGGAAGGATAGGGGAGAATATTCTGGATATACTTGGAGATCTATGAGCAGAGAGGAATTGTAACCTTGTCCCCAGAGTAGAGCCTAGAGAAACCACACAACCAGTACGTTGCTAGAGCAAAAGCCAAAGCAAGAACTAAGCCAACACCCTTCAAAGTAGAAGTACAAAAGGTACCCATAGTCTGATGGGTTTAGAATTAGCAGAATGTATCTTTTGTACATGGAGAGCAGTGTGGCCATGCTGGAGGGACTGGTGCCCTGAGTTTAGAACAAAGAGGGTGAGCAGCTCCCTGGGTGAATCCCTGTCTATAGGTGAGATGGGAACAAGCAATGATTATTAGAGTAGATAAATGAAAATGGAGATTTTATTGTGCTATCCCACTGTTAACATGGCAAGATCAGAGTGCTACATAGTCCCCTCTTCCTATAGAATTTGGATATAAGCCTGGGAAAGGATGGTGAGACTCCAAGTTAACAGAACATAAATTTCCAATTTCTAGAGGAATGTGGATTTAAAATGAAGTCCATTAATACCAAACATAACACTCCACTTCTTACACACTCCAGTTTATGGCTTGTCCAATATATATAACATATCACTGATAAAGACTTGGTGCTTAACCTGCATTTTAAAGAAAGATAACATGATTTTTTCCATCTTGTAACATTAGAACCAAACACAAGATATAACCATTCTACAGCAAGTGGGTTTAAACAAGAGTTCTCCATGACTCAGAATATGACCATATAGGCAGAAGAAGAGTGGGGAGTAGAAGAGGATCAGAATAGAAACTTAAAGATATAGAATTTAATTTTTGTCATTTTTTTAAAATGAGAGAAGTTTAATTTTTTTTTTTTTTTTTTGCGGTATGCGGACCTGTCACTGTTGTGGCCTCTCCCATTGTGGAGCACAGTCTCTGGATGTGCAGGCTCAGTGGCCATGGCCCACGGGCCCAGCCGCTCTGCAGCATGTAGGATCTTGCCAGACTGGGGTACGAACCTGTGTCCCCTGCATCGGCAGGCAGACTCTCAACCACTGTGCCACCAGGGAAGCATAGAAGTTTAAATTTTTTATTGTAACCTGGATATATGTTATTAAGAGTAAATAGTATATAATTACATATAGTAAAATAAATTGACTTCTGTTTCTACATCATGGGTTTGGTCATTCTTAACAAATCCTTTTGTCTTAATATGTTCTGAGATTGGGAACATTTTCAGGCATTGTTACAGATCGATATTTGACCAAAGTATCTCCCATCTGCCTTTTATGATTAGGAGTGCCCTGTGTGAAAAAACTAAGTTAGTTATACACCTTATGAAATGTACTTTATCAAGACTTCTTTCTTTCTAGATTTGCTGAATACTAAACATTCATTGTGGAGTCCTTGGATTTAACTTTTTGACCTAGATATTACAAAAGTGTGGTGTTCTAATTAAATATAGATGGATACAATTTTCCCTAAATCTTTATCAAGTACGTATTTGAAAATAAGCAGATTTCATAGGTCTTGAAGAATGGCATTAATATGCCATCTCCCATCAACTCTACTCCAACACCAATATGTTGAAAAAGTATTTTGATACATAACCTAGATCCTTCATGTAGAAGCCTGATATTTTCTCAAAAATATTCAGTGTGTTAGTAGAGAAGTGGGAGAAAAAAGAACTTAATATTCTTCTCCACTTAGAACACGAAATGTCTATCAGTGGAGGGGAAATAACACTTCAAAATGTAAAAGAAATGACAAGAATAGACTGAACTATCTACCTGTTTAAATGCCCCCCCCACCCCCCGCCAAAAGATCTCAGTATAAAAATGTGATATTCTCCACAGTACGTGGCACACCTATTTTAACCAGAAATGTATTAACATAGGACAGGGGGATGATTGGAGGGGTTAGCTGGAGCATGCATAACCAGTTGAGAGATTTTCTTTTTCATTCTGAATCCTAAAATACAATTTTTGAGATAAAGGTGAACAATTTCAAATTAGTCTCATAGTCAATGTTTAACTAAGCTCTCTGGATAAACCTTTAAAAATACTCTTAAACCTACTAAACAAAGGAGAATAGCAACTTAATATTTGTTGTTGTTCTAAGTGTAAGTACACAATTTCAAAATTTTCCACAGGCTGAAAACCTGTGGAAAAAGCATTTTGCTATGAAAATTTGGTATCAGCGTTTTTTTGTCAGCGTACGTATTCTAGGGCAAGCAAGTGGCCCTCTGTATGGATTCAATGTTTGTATCCTTTCCCCACCCCGAGATTAACATATTGAAGCTCTAACCATCAATATGATGGTATTTGGAGATGAGTTCTTTGGAAGATAACTAGGGTTAGATGAAGTCATGTGGATGGTGCTCTCATGATGGCATTAATGACCTCATATGAAGAGCCACCAGAGAGCTCACTCTTTCTCTCTTAGCACAAAGAAGAGGTCATATGAACACACAATGAGATGTCTGCAAGCCAGGAAGACAGCTCTCACCAGAACCTGGCCAAGCTGGCACTCAAAGTTTGGAATTCCAGCCTCCAAAACTGTGAGAAAATACATTTCTATTGTTTAAGCCACACAGTTTATGGTATTTTGTTATGGCGTCTTCTACTACAGCCTCTTAAGTAATGAGTAGTATCAGAGTTCCAGGGGGTCAAGAGAGGGAGGGAGGCATTTTCAGCCATAACTTCCTGTGTTGCCCGTGCTTACAAAGCTTCTTAGTCTTGGGGCTCCTACACAATTACCTCTTATATTTCTTCCTAAAAGCCTCCCTTCCTTTTCTCTGTATTTCATGACTTTTGACTTCTGATCTCCTTTGACAATAGCAAGCAATAGGGCTTTCTGGGTTTTTTTTTTTTTTCTGCTTTTAGTATTGCTACCTGTGTCTCTGAAACCTACTTTAGATCAGGCATCCATCTGCTCACTGTTATTTCAATGAAGAAGCAGGTAGGGCATTTGAGTGTTTAGGGTGAGGTTGCAAGTAAGATGAAGGGACAGAGAAGAGAAGTAGAAATTATCAATTTACTATATGAGAAAACAGAAGTAAGTTGAGGAACGATGCACTACTCTTTAAGGGTGATTTAATAGGAAATAAACAAAAGAATTGGCAGTTGTTACACAGCCCAGGTTACTGCTAAGAGCTACAACATGCATACCAGGAATTGGTTGGTTTGCCCACCTTTTAGAGGTGTGAACTTGTTATAATCTTAGGTAGGTCACATCAACTCTCTAGGCCTCAGTTTTCTCATTGGTAAAATTAAAAGTTTGGATCAGATGAATTCTGGGCTTGCTTTCAGATCTTTTTGGAATAGGATGCTTTTATTTTTGCTTTGAATTCTGTCAAACAAAGTTTCTATTAAAAAATAATATAGGTCACCTTTATTCTTTTTTTTTTTTGGAACCAGTTGATCTGTCCTTCTTTACATCAGAAACCCTACAAGAGGGAATCTTAGACTCTGGGTTCAAAAGGAGTTTAGATCATGTACTCCATTTCACTCAATGCAGCCAATACAAACAATGCAGTCTTGATGTCCAGTAGACACTTGGCAGGCTCCTGGTTAGCTCTCCTAGAAAATATTCACAAATAATTTTGGAAAAATAAATTGATTTTGTTGAAAAAATCAAGATCTTTGATATTTCTTCTAAACAGTAATTTGTATTCAGTGTCTACCTATTGGTACTAGTCTGTTAGTGAACACTAAATGTGCTTGATTTCCACCTGAACGTCCTTCATTTCTTGCATCATTCTTCATATGACATGCGTTCTAGAGCCCTCAGGTCAATGTCAAAATTACTATAAAAATGCTCTGTTCTTGAAACATTTCTAATTAATTGTATGGTCTATAGTTAAGTGCTTGTGCCAAAATTCAAGACACCCTACAGCCAATGGAGAGCCTGGGAGTTTCATTCGCATTGTAAACCGAGGACAAATCATCATGGGTTACAGTACAGAAGACCATCGTTGGCTAAAGAAACCATGACAAGGTTTGAGGGATTGTAAAGGATACAACTCTGGAGTTTGTGAAACAAAGGGGAAAATGGCTTCATTATAGCTGAATATATGATACACTGAAACTCTGAGAGAAATGACATCCTTTGCAGTTAAAATGAGGGATAATTAGGGGGAAAAAAGGTTTTCTTAATTTGTACTTTCAAAAGCTGTCACAGATGCAATACTGATGAGACACTTGCCTTAAATCTGCAAGGCATAAATAAATACAAACATGAGTCCATTTACACATCGTTTCTTGACATAAAGGGGAGAAGGCTTGTAATATCTAAAACATCAAACAGTTCTTAACAAATATTTCCAGCCAAAGGCAAATTCCAACATGATAGGATTTTCATAGGATCTTCACATCTGTAAGATCACCTCTGACAAGAAAAGAAGTCTCTTTGAGGTCAAGTCCATTTTATAGTGATATTTTTTTCTTTTTGTGAATAATGCCTCATTTCACACAGAACTGTTTTAAAATTCTGCATTACAGTGACAGAAGCTTCTCCTTTAGACATTTCTTGAACTTTGCCATTTTTAAAAATGTGTAATTTTTTCTGTGATTTCCCATTGCCTGTGGAATACCCCACCTCTTATTATGAACTTAAGGTGCGATACACTTCCAGTCCACCCTATTCCTTCCCCTTCCACCTCCCAAGATGATTAAGGTCCTCATCCCATTACAGCTTCAGTTCAAAGTCCAAAACTCCACCACTGAAAGCTTCTAAATAAGGTACCAATGAATAATCAGTTAAATAAAATTTGGGGCAAAATTCTTCTCCATCCTTGGACTTTTGAAACAAATGAAACAAGTTATCTGCCCCCAAACATCCCAACATATAATCGTGGTGCAGGCATAGGATATAAACATTACTGTTAAAAAAAAAAAAAAAAGGTGGAAAATGGAAGGTAAGACAGATTCATGGGTCTAATGTAATTTTGAAATCCATCTGGGCATAATCCAGCCAGAGTTCTTTGATTAGGTTTCAAGGCCTGGGAACTCTCAGTTCTGACTTCTGAGTACTTGCTTATACCCACTGGGCCCTTGGTTCTGCCTTCTGAATCATCATTCCTTTTTCATGAAAAGTAGCAAGTGTTTGCGGCTATTTTTATCAGCCTGCCAGTAGAATTTTGGGAGTTCGGGAGCTTCTTTTAATTTCACACTCTCTGTTTCTTATAGTCCAAGCTGGAAGTGTCTCTGCTGACATAATTTCCACAAGAATCTTGTGGGTCTGTTGTGAATTTCACAGGGACTCATTCCATCACACAAAAACTACATGCACAGATTTTTAAGATAATGCCTTCTCTAGCCCAACCTCCTGTTGAGGTGACTTAGAGAAAATATTCTCAAGCTTCCTAGAGGCCCTCTGGTTTGATTGCGAGGATCTGTAAGCACATCCTTAATCTCTTATGAATGAATCCTCTGATATTTTTGATCTTTCTGAGGTTTCATCAAAGGACTATAGAGTCACGCTCTCAGCCTTTTCTCCAGAGTATACTTTCCAGACTGTGAGTCTCTTAGTTAAATAGTTCTTCCCTCAATCTGTCTCTTTCCTGTCCCATTTTACCATAAGCAACAAGAAGAGACCAGGTGGAACTTTTTTTTTTTTTTTTTGCGGTATGCGGGCCTCTCACCGCTGTGGCCTCTCCCCTTGTGGAGCACAGGCTCCGGACGTGCAGGCTCAGCGGCCATGGCTCACGGGCCCAGCCACTCCACGGCATGTGGGATCTTCCCGGACCGGGGCACAAACCCGTGTCCCCTGCATCGGCAAGCGGACTCTCAACCACTGCGCCACCAGGGAAGCCCCCAGTGGAACTTTCATATCTTTGCTTGGAAATCTCTTTAGCCATACACCCAGATTCATCACTTACGAGTCCTGCTTTCCACATAACTGCAGGACACAATTTCTGCCACTACGTAGTGAAGATCCATCCTTCTTGCCCTAATTTCCAATAATGACATCCTCACTTCTTCCAGAACCTTCATCAACATCATTCTCAACATCCATGTTTCTCTGAACAGTCTGCTCAAGGTCACTTTGGCTTGCTCAAGCATGCTTCTCACCATTTTCCTTAAACTTCTCCCAGCTTCTGCTCACTGTTCAGTTCCAAAACTATTCCATTTATAAGTATTTGTTAGAGTAGCACCACACTTCCAGGTCCAAAATTTCTATTAGTTTTCTATGATGATGTAATAAATTACAATTTAGCATCTTAAAACAATGCCCATTTTTAACTCACACAGTATGTAGGTCAGAAATCTGGACATGGCATGGCTTGGTTCTCTATTCAGGGTAGAACAAGGCTGAAAAACAGATTTCTGCTGGGGCAGCACTTCTCATCTGTGGTTTGAGATCCTCCAAACTCACTGATTGTTGGAAGAATTCAGTTCCTAAGGATTGTAGGCCTGAGGTCCCCCCTCCCTTGCTGGCTGTCAGTAGGGCCACTGTCAGCCCCCTGAGGTCACTTGTCTCCTTGGGCAGTTCAACAACATGGATATTTGCTTTCCTCCAGGTCAGCCAGAATGTGTATCTCTGACAATTTATTCTGCGACCAGACAGAGAAAATTCTCTACTTCTAAAGGGCGCTTATGATTATGTCAGGCCCATCTGGACGATCTCCCTTTTTTAAAGTCAACTGAGCCATATGATATAACATAATCACAGGAATAAAATCTATTATTTTCATTAGAGGTACATAATTTACAATTCCTGGAATTATACAGGGCATGTACATCAGAAATCTTGGAATTCTTCCTACTCTTATAATAATATATTAAACAATGTCATCTAGCCCACAGTCTGTCTCTGAAGGCCTACATAAATCAGGCTCAATTATTTCTTTTCCCATCCAGATACAATATCAAAGAGACAATAACAAAATTCCCAAAATTACTGTATTATAAGCTTTACTATTTTAAGTAATGCTTAAGGAATCCCAGTGAAATCTATATTGAGATTACAGGATTCAATTAACTAAATATAATACAACAGAAACCTAAATTTTATATATAATCATTTATGAAAAAAAAAAAGTCTTTTAAGCACAAGTAATTCAATTTGTACTCAAAGATCAATCATCTTCCTTTCTTACAAAAACTGAGCTTACAGAAATCTTTATGGAAAGAGAAAACAATTATGTGTGCTCTCACATTATACATATTTGCATATCAATAAATATAAATGTTGAGCACCAAATGGGAAAAATAGGTTTGTGTATATATGTATATAAATGCAACTGAGAAAGACTTGGAGGTCCTTACATAGTAGTTCTCAGTCTTGGCTGCCAAAATGTACTCAGGGAGATTGAAAAAGAAACAAACTTCTGGGGACCATCCCTATAGATATTAATTCAGTTGCAGGTCATGGCCTAATTATTCTCGTAAATGTCCTCAAGGAGTTGACAATTTAAAATGAGAAAAAAGACACTACAAAAGTTAGCTGTTTTCACCAAGGATTTAATATTAACTTTTAAAGTTTAATACAGAGAAGAATGCAAAGTCAAAAGTGTATAGCTCAATGAATGATCACAAAGGAACACACCCATGGAAGGTCCACTCATGTCAAGAACAAAGAACCAGAGCATCCCTCATAATATTTCCAAAGTATTAAATACCTCCTCCCCAAGAATAACCATTTTCTTGAAATTTTAACTTTTGCCTATTTTGAATTTCATACAAATTAAATAACAAAATTTTTAAAATCTGATTGTTTCACTCAACATTATGTGTGTGAGATTCGTTAATGCTGTCGTATGTAGCAGAGATTTGTTTTCTTCCATACTCTATATTTCCTGAATTGTATAAATGTATTACAATTTGTTTACTCCTCACTTACTGGACATTTGGGTTATTTCCCAGTTTGGGACAATTATAATAATGTGATAAACACTCTTGACTTATACATACATGTCTTTTGGTGCACATATGTACACATTGCTAGGTCTGGGATTTCTGGACCATAAAGTATTCACATATTCACTTTAATAATTACTTCCATGTAGCTTTCTTAGAGTGATTGTACCAATTTATACTCCTACCAGCCTGTGTGATAGTTCTCATTGCTCCACATATTTGCCAACAGGACTATTGCAAATCTTCTCAATTTTTAGCTGTTATAGTAGCTGTGCAGTGATGGCTCATTGCAGTATTATTTTTTATTTCATTCCATTTCTCTGATTGTGGCAATTTGAAAATTCTCTCATATGAAGTGCCTGTTCAAGTCTTTTTGCCCATTTTTCTATTGAGCTGTCTGATTTTTCTTATTGATTTATAGAAGTTCTTTATATAATTTGACCACAAGTTCCTATTTAAGTATGTGTTTTGCAAATGTCAAAACTACATAGATTGGTTTTACCCTCTTTTAAGGGTTTCTTTTTGTTTAAGAGTAATTTTAATTTTACTGTAGTCAAAGATGTACTCCTGGAAACTTATTGTTTCTACCTATAATCTATAAGCCTGACTGTTTGCCTTTCAGTTTAAGCTTTATTAAACATAGTTTTTATGTGTAGATAATTAAGTAAAGATCAAGTCATTGTTTTTCTGCACAGATATCCAGTTAACCCAGCACCATTGGCTGGAAATATTAGATGAAATTCTCTAGAGATAACTTGATGTTCTAAATAATGTCATCTTACACTAGTGGGGTTTTAAAATTTCTTCTGTAAGATACTAGGTTAAGGGCATTTAACTTTAATGGAAACAGAGATTTCGAAAATTTGAAGCCCCAAGAGGGCTGGTATATTTCAGATTGACCCTTATTCCTGGGGCATAAGTTTTTGGTGTACTATTTTGGGACCCCTCCATTCTTGGTGGGCTCTGATCTGTTTCCCCAGATAGTGAGTCTGCCAAAAGTTCTGTTCACTTTCCTAACCTTTCAGCTACTACTTTCAAATCAGCAAATGCTTGAGGGGAAAGTTGTCCTAAGTGTCAGGTTCACATTTCTATGTTTTCTTCATCTTTGGGAACTTAACCTGGTGAACTTTACTTCCTTGATAGCTTACAAA
The DNA here is from genome assembly GCF_003676395.1 of Aethalodelphis obliquidens. Lineage (NCBI taxonomy): Eukaryota > Metazoa > Chordata > Mammalia > Artiodactyla > Delphinidae > Aethalodelphis > Aethalodelphis obliquidens. The sequence goes on along the minus strand of NW_020837957.1, from coordinate 6,684,439 downwards.
CAAGGCTTACACACAGATCTTGTTATTTTGTCTAAATTTTTTCTAGATGTTTTAAGCAGGAGAGTTGGTTCAAAATAAACTAGTCTACATTGTCTAAAACAAAACTTTGTACACACTGCTATATTCAAAAATGTAATTAAGGCACCTAATGGCTATCTAATTTCTTAAAAGAGATAGGCACTCAGTGAATTTCTGTTTATCTGACTTCTCATGATATGGAATAACATGTATGTTTAATTTATTATAAGTACTTAGCTCTTTTAAAAGATGTCAATTTGGAATCAACTGGTGACAAATCAGTGGAAGAAATATATTTTTGGCCACAGAAGGGAGTCCTTTAGGCACCTTTCAAGTGATAACTCAGAGCTAGATGTTAACTCCGTCTCTGTAAAGGTTCTCCTGGTAATGGGGGTGGTAGAGATTTTCTGTGTTTGTAATAGTGGTGTCTGGAAACTAATGACAACACCAGTTTCTATTGTACAATGACAACTATGGCTCAGCACCTGGTTTTCGGAGAGCAGAAATACTGCGATATCCTTTCTCATTTTGATTTTCCCCCATTTATTGCTCTGTCCTAAATCTTTGTATTGATTAAGAGAAACACAAGTTATGTTTGAAGCTATAGCTAGATGGTTAAGGAGAATCCATAGGTCAGGGGTGTTGCGTAGCTCATTCCAACCAAAACAGATCAGTTTGATCTATATCCCCCTTGTTTTCTCTCTTGGTCTTTCTACTCACGTTTAAGCCTTAAGTATATTTAAGCATATGATGTTATGATGGTTAGGACAATAGAATCTGTCTTTACTTATTAGCACATTAAAGTTTTCAGCTCTTGCTTCACTGTTGATAATAATTATGCTAAAAATAGTGGGGAGGAAAGGGACATTCTGAATCCATAGAGTTCTCTCAGGGTTTTCATATTCGATAATTTTCAAACATTAGAGAAAAGAATTTGGTACATTTCCTTCTCTTCTGACCAGTAGTAGTACTAAATAACTCAAAAGTATACAATAGGGCTTCCCTGGTGGCGCAGTGGTTGAGAGTCCGCCTGCCGATGCAGGGGACGCGGGTTCGTGCCCCGGTCCGGGAGGGTCCCACATGCCGCAGAGCGGCTGGGCCCATGAGCCACGGCCGCTGAGCCTGCGCGTCCGGAGCCTGTGCTCCGCAACGGGAGAGGCCACAACAGTGAGAGGCCCGCGTACCGCAAAAAAAAAAAAAAAAAAAAGTATACAATAAAATGTTGAGATTTCTGAAAGTGTGGTCCAGAGATAAACTGCACAGAGTCTGAGGGTCTTTAGAATGCATGTTTAATATTTATATTTATAGTCCTCACCCCAGATTTAAGTCTGAATCTCTAGAAAAGGGCCCAGGAACTGGAATTTTAACAACTTTCCTGTGCAAATATGACTTTTATACACATTATTTAACATTTACAGTGGGAAGTTTTTTACATACGTTACCTCACAGAGACTTCTAGATAGGTAGGATTATCTCCAATTTCCTAATGGGCAAACTGAGACACAGAGAGGTCAACCACTGGGACAAGCTCACATGTAAGTTGAGCTGACACACCAGCCAGTTCTCCTGCCACCAAGTTCAATGCTTGTCTCACTACATCAGCTTTATTCTCTACAAAGAATTTCTATCTTAGAAAAGAGATTTTTTTCCCCCACATACAGCTTTTCTTAAGCTGCATAAGTCCAAACAACCTCATATTTGCTCTGTGATAGCAATTATTGTGACAGGGTATTGCTAACCACTTTCAGTGCACACACTGGGTTTTTCTGTCACAGAGTGCCCAATTTTGTCAAGACATTTTAGTGCTTGCTTGAAGGTTCTGTATATAAAAGCCATGCCCTGGAGAGAGTGCTTTTAACACCCGTGAGCAGCAGTGCAACGTGAGGTCACCAGGAGCAGGGACGCTGCCACTGTTAGAGCAGATACAGATGACTTCTAACAACCTTTGATGAATGACTCAGCCCCAACTCCACAGAGGTGAAACTCAGCAGAACCACTCAGAATTACCTTCTGGAACAAACAAGAAAAAGTGGCATTTCTTATCTGAGAATAGGAAACTGGTGCTCAAAAAGTTACTGATAGAGACTACTGATTAAATTACGATAGAATACTACTAATTTACTGGACTGACTGGAATTTGGGGTATTTTTTTCAGTTGTTTATTCCCTCAAGCAAATACATGAAGATAACAAGTGTGGCTACCACTGACAGCTACTGATACTGAATGCATCATATGCCACAAACTCAATGTAGAGCTTTATAACAACTGTCTTACTTTACTCATCACAACAAACTTATTATTTGTTTTCATAAGAGAAAACTAAAGACTACGGATGTCAAGTAATTTGCCCAGGGCCACCTTGTCTGGTAAATCCTTGTCTATCTGATTCTAGAGCCCATTAACTTAACCACTTTACTACATTTTCTTTCTTGATGTACTGAAGGTCCATTTTCATATGATGTAGATGTGTTATAATTTAAAACAAGTAAAGAGAAAAGACTAGAAAAATCTTTTTTCTCTCACTGAGTGAGAGATTTTCTAGTAGTATAGTACCATGAGAATGTTCTTCTCACTCTAACACAAAGGATTAGGATATGGGGGCACTAGCCTTCATTCTTCTGCCCATTTTTCATTCCTGAAAATTTTAATTTTTTTTTTTTTTTTTTTTTTTTCGGTACATGGGCCTCTCACTGCTGTGGCCTCTCCCGTTGCAGAGCACAGGCTCCGGACACACAGGCTCAGTGGCCAGGGCCCACGAACCCAGCCACTCCGTGGCACGCGGGATCTCCGCAGCACGTGGGATCCCCCTGGACCGGGACATGAACCCATGCCCCCTGCATCGGTGGGTGGACTCCCAACCACTGCACCACCAGGGAAGCCTGGAAATTTTAATTTTTTGAGGAATCTCCATATTGTTTTCCATAGAGGCTGCGTCAATTTACATTCCCACTAACAGTGTGTAAGAGTTCCCTTTTCTCCACATCCTCACCAGCACCTTCTGTCTTTTGTCTTCTTGATGACAGCCATTCTAATTGGGAGCATGACTTTTAAATTTTAAGTGTGAATTTGATTAACTGGTCATGCAGGCTAAAGATATATGGTGGCCAGTAATTGGCTTGTCTATCTATCAGGCCAGCTGGCCAGTAAAACATCTAGAGTTTTAATATTGTAGAAAAGGCAAGAGATTTTATGGGTTAAAGGGGAAAAGGAGACATTTACATGCCCAAAGAGAAAGCACAGTTTTGAGAGTATATGCCACTAAGTTCAAGACCAAAAGAAACATAGGGTAGCTGTGTCCTGCATAACTGAATTTAACTCTCAGATGTGCAGAGTGCAAAGGAATAAGAAATGCAATGAACGTAGTCCAGGCAAAAATAGCAGTAGCAGTAAAAGTATTCTCTTAGGAGTTTTCCTGATCCATATTAGTAAGCAGAGCCACATCTTTAGAGGAAATTAGGTATAATTTAGGAGTTACATCCCTTGAATGGCTCTGATTCAAACATGCAGAACAACTTTGCAGCCCTGCTGGGCAGAAGGAAATTTTATTATTGCATGGTATTTTTCTCTGAAGTTATATAAATTGTCTATTTGGTAATGTTATTGGTATCCACACTTTCCTTTTTCCTTATTCCACAATGACTACTGTATCACTTATTTTCAGATAATAATTTTATATAATTACATTTTTCATATTTCATATCCATGACTATTCAAAAATATTTTTTTTCAGATAAGAAATTAAGACAATTTATATTCTAATCTTTATAAATCCCAAAATGGCTGAGCAAACTAGAGGGTAAAATTTCTAAAAATAAATATGGCTAAAATATTACATACTGGCACTTGACCATTACTAATGGGGATCATGCTCTCAGGGTATAACATTACCAAAGAATATCACTGTATCAGTTAGCTATTGTTAACCACCCCATAATTTAGTAGATTAAAAACAAAACTTTTAGGGAAGGCAGAGACAAGATGGCGGTGTGGGAAGACATGGAGTTAGCATCTCCCCACAACTAGGGCACCTGCCGGTGGCTGGCAGGACTCTGACACCCAAGAAGAAGGGAGGAACCCTAAAGTGAACTGGTAGGACGTAGGGGGACTGAGGAGTGGGGAGAAGTGGAGGACAGAGAGGATAGATACCCCTGAGGCCAGGGAGATCAAGAGAGGCAGGTGGAAGGAGCTAACCAGGAGGAGCAGGAGAGGAGAGGAGGGATTTTACCCCACCCACTTGAGCCCAGGAAGTCTGCTGGGCTCCCACATGAGGTCCCCTGACTTCTGAGACCAGGGGTAGGGAGCACGCCTGGGCCCCTTCTGTTCTTTGAGCCTAAGCCCCGCTGCCCAGCCCCCAGGACCTTTTCCATCCCTGTGCATCTTAAGCATAGGCCCCACTCACTGCCCAAACCTCACCCTTGCTTAGGCCCTGCCCTCTACAACCAAGGCCTTTTCCCCCTTGTTTTTTTTTATTTTTTTATTTTCCCTCTGCCTCTTTTTTACTATTGTGATACTGATGTACCTTCCGGTTGTTGATTCATCTAAATTTTTATTTTTATATTCTTTCTAACATATCTGTTAGTTTCCTAGCCTAATTTTATTTTTTATTTTGTTATTGCTCTCTCTTTTTTTTTTTTTTTTTTTTTTTTTTTTTTTTTTTTTTT
>NW_020837957.1:6573170-6679359 GCF_003676395.1 Aethalodelphis obliquidens | reverse complement strand
TTTTTTTTTTTTTTTTTCTTTTTTTTTTTTTTTTTTTTTTGCCACTCCACACCGCTCGTGGGATCTTGGTTCAGGAGCCACAGATTGGGTCAAAGCTAATGCAGTGGGAGCTCTGAGTCTGAACCACTGGACTAACAGAGAACCTCAGACCCCAGGGAATATTCATCAGAGTGAGGTCTCCCAGAGCTCCTCATATCAGCACCAAGACACAGCTCTACCAAATAGCCTACAAACTCCAGTGTTGAAAGCCTCAGACCAAACAACCAGTAAGACAGGAACACAAGCCCACTCATTAAAAAAAAAAAAAAAAAGAGAGAGACAGAAAAAAATATGTCACAGATGAAGGAGCAAGGTAAAAACCTGCAAGACCAAATAAATGAAGAGGAAATAGGCAATCTACCTGGAAAATAATTCAGAGTAGTGATAGTAAAGATGATCCAGAATCTTGGAAATAGAATGGAGGCACGGATGAGAAAATACAAGAAATATTTAACAAAGATCTAGAAGAACTAAACAACAAACAAACAGAGATGAACAACACAATATCTGAAATGAAAAGTACACTAGAAGGAATCAATAACAGAATAACTGAGGCAGAAGAACGAATAAGTGAGCTAAAGACAAAATGGTGGAAATAACTGCTGACCAGCAGAAAAAGAGAAAAAAAAAAATGAAAAGAATTGAAGATACTCTCAGAGACCTCTGAGAAAACACTAAATGCACCAACATTCGAATTATACGAATCCCAGAAGAAGAAGAGAAAAAGAAAGGATCTGAGAAAATATTTGAGGAGATTATAGTCAAAAACTTCCCTAACGTGGGAAAAGAAATAGTCACCAAGTCCAGGAAGGACAGAGAGTCCCATACAGGATAAACCCTAGGAGAAACACACCAAGACACATATTAATCAAACAAACAAAAATTAAATTCAAAGAAAAAATATTAAAAGCAGTAAGGAAAAACAAAAACAACATAGAAAGGAATCCCCATAAGGTTATCAGCTGATTTTCCAGCAGCAACTCTGTAGGCCAGAAGAGAGTGGCAGGGTATACTTAAAGTGATGAAAGAGAAAAACTTATAACCAAGATTACTCTATCCAGCAGGGATCTCATTCAGATTCAACTGAGAAATCAAAAGCTTTTCAGAAAAGCAAAACTGAAGAGAATTCAGCACCACCAAACCAGCTTTACAACAAATGCTAAAGAAATTTCACTAGGTGGGAAACACAAGAAAAGAAAAAGACCCACAAAAACAAACCCAAAACAGTTAAGAAAATGATAATAGGAACATACATATCAATAATAACCTTGAATGTCAATGGATTAAATGCCCCAACGAAAAGACAGACTGGCTGAAGGAATGCAAAAACAAGACCCATATTTATGCTGTCTACAAGAGCCCCACTTCAGACCTAGGGACACATACAGACTGAAAGTGAAGGGATGGAAAAAGAGATTCCATACAAATGGAAATCAAATAAAGCTGGAGTAGCAATACTTGTATCAGATAAAATAGACTTTAAAATAAAGACTGTTACAAGAGATAAGGAGGGACACTACATAATGATCAAAGGATCAATCCAAGAAGATATAACAATTATAAACGTTTATGCACCCAATGTAAGAGCACCTCAATGCATAAGGCAAATTCTAACAACTGTGAAAGGAGAAATCAACAGTAACACAATAAGAGTAGGGGATTTTAACACCCCACTTACACCAATGGACAGATCATCCAAACAGAAAATAAATAAGGAAACACAAGCTTTAAATGACACAATAGACCAGATAGATTTAATTGATATTTAAAGAACATTCCACCCAAAAGTGGAAGAATACATTTTCTTCTCAAGTGCACATGGAACATTCTCCAGGATAGATAACATCTTGGGTCACAAATCAAGTCTCAGAAAATTGAAATCATCTCAAGCATCTTTTCTGACCACAACACAATGAGATTGGAAACCAATTACGGAAAAAAAAATTGTAAAAAACACAAATAAATGGAGGCTAAACAGTGTGTTACTAAATAACCATGAGATCACTGAAGAAATCAAAGAAGAAATTAAAAAATACATAGAAATAAATGACAACGAAAACACAACAACTCAAAACCTTTGGGAAGCAGTTAAAGGAGTTCTAAGAGGGAAGTTTATAGCAATTCAATCTCACCTCCAGAAACAAGAAAAATCTCAAATAAACAACCTAACCCTACACCTAAAACAACTAGATAAAGAAGAACAAAGAAAACCCAAAGTCAGTAGAAGGAAAGCAATCATAAATATCAGAACAGAAATAAATGAAATAGAAATGAAGAAAACAATAGCAAAGATCAATAAAACTAAAAGCTGGTTCTTTGAGAAGATAAACAAAATTGATAAACCCTTAGTCAGACTCATCAAGGAATAAAGGGAGAGGATGCAAATCAATAAAATTAGAAATGATAAAGAAGAAATCACAATGAACACTGCAGAAATACAAAGGATTATTAGAGACTGCTACAAACAACTATATGCCCATAAAATGGACAACCACGAAGAAATAAACAAATTCTTGGAAAGGTACAATTTTCCAAGACTGAACCAGGAAGAATTAGAAAATATAAGCAGTCCTATCACAAGTAATGAAATTGAAACTGTAATTAAAAATCTTCCAGCAAACAAAAGTACAGGACCAGATGGCTTCACAGGCTAATTCTATCAAATATTTAGAGAACAGCTAACACCCATCCTTCTCAAACTCTTCCAAAAAATTGCAGAGGGAGGAACACTCCCAAATTCATTCTACAAAGCTACCATCACCCTGATACTAAAACCAGAGAAAGATATCACAAAAGAAGAAAATTGGAGACGAATATCACTGATGAATATAGATGCAAAAATCCTGAACAAAATACTAGCAAACAGAATCCAACAGCACATTAAAAGGATCATACAGCATGATTAAGTGGGATTTATCCCAGGGATGCAAAGATTCTTCAATATACGCAAATCAATCAAGGTGACACACCACATTAACAAATTAAGGAATAAAAACCATATGATCATCTCAATAGATGAAGAAAAAGCTTTTGACAAAATTCAAAACCAATTTATGATAAAAACTCTCCAGAAAATGGACATAGAGGGAACCTACCTCAATATAATAAAGGTCATCTATGACAAATCCACAGCAAGCATCATACTTAATGGTGAAAAACTAAAAGCTTTTCCACTAAGATCAGGAATAAGACAAGGATGGCCACTCTCGCCACTCTCATTCAACATAGTTTTGGAAGTCCTAGCCACAGGAATCCGAGAACAAAAAGAAATAAAAGGAATACAAGTTGGAAAAGAAGAAGTAAAACTGTCACTGTTTGCTGATAACATGATACTATACATAGAAATTCCTAAAGATGCCACCAGAAAACTACTAGAACTAATCAATGAATTTGGTAAGGTTGCAGGATACAAAATTAATGCACAGAAATCTCTGGCAGTCCTATACACCAACAACAAAAAATCAGAAAGAGAAATTAAGGAAACACTCCCATTTACCATTGCATAAAAAGAATAAAATACCTAGGAATAAACCTGCCTAAGAAGGCAAAAGACTTGTACTCAGAAAACTATAAAACACTGATGAAAGAAATCAAAGATGACATAAACAGATGGAGAAATATACCATGTTCTTGGATTGGAAGAAGTAATATTGTGAAAATGACTATTCTGCCCAAAGCAATCTGCAGATTCAGTGCAATCCTTCTCAAACTACCAATGGCATTCTTCACAGAATTAGAACAAAAAATTTTACAACTCGTTTGGAAACACAAAAGACCCCGAATAGCCAAAGCAATCTTGAGAAAGAAAAACTGAGTTGGAGGAATCAGTCTCCCTGACTTCAAACAATACCACAAAGCTACAGTAATCAAGACAGTATAGTACCAGCACAAAAACAGAAATTAGATCAATGGTACAGGATAGAATGCCCAGAGATAAACCCATGCACATATTGTCACCTAATTTATGACAAAGGAGGCAAGAACATACAATGGAGAAAAGACAGCCTCTTCAATAAGTGGTGCTGGGAAAACTCAACAGCTACATGTAAAAGAATGAAATTAGAACACTACCTAATACCATACACAGAAATAAACTCCAAATGGATTAAAGCCTTAAATGCAAGACCAGACACTATAAAACTCTTAGAGGAAAACATAGGAAAAACACTCTTTGACATAAACCACAGCAAGATATTTTTTGACTCACCTCCTAGAGTAACGGAAATAAAAACAAAACTAAACAAATGGGACAATTAAACTTAAAAACTTTTGCACAGCAAAGGAAACCATAAACAAGGCAAAAAGGCAACACTCAGAATGGGAGAAAATATTTGCAAGGGAAACAACAGACAAAGGATTAATCTCTAAAATATACAAACAGCTTATGGAGCTCAATATCAAAAAAACAAACAATCCAGTTTAAAAATGACAGAAGACCTAAATAGACATTTCAGCAAGGAAGACATACAGATAGCCAAGCAAAACATAAAAAGATGCTCAACATCATTAATTGTTAAAGAAATGCAAATCAAAACTACAATGAGGTACCATCTCACACTGGTCAGAATAGCCATTATCAAAAAATCTAGAAACAATAAATTCTGGAAAGGGTGTGGTGAAAAGGGAACACTCCTGCACTCTTGGTGGGAATGTAAATTGATACAACCACTACGGAAAACAGTATTGAGGTTCCTTAAAAAACTAAAAATAGAATACCATATGACCCAGCAATCCCACTACTGGGCATATACCCTGAGAAAACCATAATTTAAACAGAGACATGTGCCACAATGTTCATTGCAGCATTATTTACAATAGCCATGACATGGAAGCTACCTACATGTCCATCAAGAGATGAATGGATAAAGAAGATGTGGCACATATATACGATAGAATATTGATCAGCCATTAAATAAACGAAATTGAGTTATTTTTAGTGAGGTGGATGGACCTAGAGTCTGTCATAGAGAGTGAAGTAAGTAAGAAAGAAAAACAAATATTGTATTGTAATGCATATATATGGAATCTAAAAAAAGAAAACGGTACTGATGAACCTAGTTGCAGGGCAGGAATAAAAAGGTAGACATAGAGAATGGACTTGATGACATGGGGTGGGAGGGCGAAGCTGGGGTGAAGTGAGAGTAGCAACGACATATATACACTACCAAATATAAAATAGTTGGCTGGTGGGAAGCAGCAGCATAGCTCAGTGCTTTGCGATGACCTAGAGGGGTGGGATAGGGAGGATGGGAGGGAGGCTTAAGAGGGAGGGGATATAGGGACATGTGTATGCATATGGCTGATTCGCTTTGTTGTGCAACAGAAACTAACACAGTATTGTGAAGAAATTATACTCCAATAAAGATCTATTTTTAAAAAAAAAACTTTTACTTGTTCAAGGTTTTGTGGGTTGGCTGGGTGATTTTTCCAGTGTGGGTTCATTCATGCAATTACATTCAGCTGGTGGGTTTGCAGGGGGACTGGGCATCCAGCAGGGAGGGCTGGAAAGCTGGGCCTCTTTTTCCTTGTAGGGATTCATCTTCAAGGACACTAGACTGGGTTCCTTCACGTGCGGTTTCAGGCACTTTTAAAAGAGTGCAATCCTCAATGACTATCAAACTGCATTCAATTTATCCTACTGTACAAAACTAAATGATGTGGCCAAGCCCTGCATCAATGTCCAAGGGGACTAAATGAGGGTGTGGATACCAGATGTAATTCATTGGGGGCCTTGAGAATAACAATCTACCACCAGCCATAGCTCCCCTTCTCTCTGATTTCATATGAGGAGTATTAACCAAGCATTTCTACCTCACATTCCCAAGTTAAGTCATGCTTGAGGACGGACTAATGCCCAAGTAGAAAAGATAAAATTCCCATAGTGGAGGCAAAAGTTGCTTCATGTGTCAAGGATTTCACCTGATTATTGTTGTCTCCACTCCATTCCTCTGTTCCCTTACCTACTCTCCCTCTCACTGACTTCTCACTTGCTATAGACATCCTTTCCCTTGTCTTCTCTTTTAGCACTTGTCTCAGTTAAGGCTCAACCAGAGAAGAAGATAGGAGATAGATATTAAAATATTTATTGCCAGACTCATGTTGATTGTGGGAGCTGGTTAGGAAAGTCCAAAATTCATAGCACAGGACATCAGGAAGGGCAAACTGAACTCTGGGATTCTGGGTCGTGAGATGAAGCAGCTATCCACAAATGGTATTTCTTCTTCAGGACAACTTCAGCTCTTAAAGAATCAGGCACACCCAGATTATCTAGGATAATCTCCCTAACATCAAGTCAACAGTCAAGATGTGATTAAGGACTTTAATCACATCTACAAAATACCCTCACAGGAACATGTAGATCGCTATTTGATTGAATAACTGGGGATTGTAGTCTAGCCAAGTTGACACATCCAAAGACCAGCACAGCATTTTTCAATACTTGCTATACAGTAGCAAATTTGATATCTCTTATTGACTTGACTAGCCACTACTGCATTTTCTTTTTCCTAAAAACTGTGGTTTTTTTCTACAAGTTCTAGCTTGGCTGCCTAACCCTGACTCATGATATTTGTTTATCTAATCTTACGTTCCTGTACTGTTTTATTTTCTCTGACTTAGGGGTAGAAACTGGTCATAGATGCTTCTAATTTTCAGTTCACTTCACTATTTTTTGTTTTTATTTTTCCCCAGTTTCCCAACAACTGTAAGTGCTTACAATCGTGTAATTGATTCCTTACATAAAACACCTTACCTGGTTGTTGTTTTCATGACAGAACCCTGACAAAGGCAGTATGTATAGTATAACATGTAGTTCATTATAGTAACTCAATGTATATTGGTTATTTCATAAAAGAAAAAAAAAATATATATATATATATGAGCTGCTGGGTTTGAGTGCATCCTTGGTTACATGTGATGTTTTCATTTTTCTTACATCCATTGCTATCTTTCTATTGATTCATCCTTTCACCTACCCATCATTTGACTATTCCTAAAGAACCTGATCTACAACAGTCTTTACCATCTCTGTTAATGACTATTGCATTTTTCCAGTAACTTAGATCAAAACCCTGGGCTTAATCTTGACTCCTCTTTTTCTCTCATATCCCATATCCCATATGTCAGTGAATCTGTTGGTCTCCCTTCAAAATATTTGCACTTCTCAACATGTGTTCTGTCACTACCTTGGTCTAAGCCTCCTTCATTTTAACTCTTGACTGGACATTGCTAACAGTGTCTATAATAATCTTTCAGAAATGAGTAAAAAATGCTATAAAATTTACATTAAAATATGGTTTTTTTTCAGTGCCTTCTGGCATTTGCTTTTCCCTCTCTCTAGAATGTTCTCTCCCGAATCCTCCTGGCTTATTGCTACAATTCCTGGAGGGTGTTATCCAAAAGCCCACTTCTTATTTCAGCCCTTTTTGACCACCACATGTTACATTTCAACCAACACTCATTTCCTGCTTTATTTTTTTCTTTAGCATTTTTCTCGTTTATTATCTATATTTCCCTCGTATAGCAAGTCAACGTCTTGAGGGCATAATTATTGCCCAGTTTGTTCCCTGGTATATCCTCCAAGTCTAGAACAATGCCTGGTATGGAGTAGATACTTAATTTTTTTTGTTGTTGAATATATAAATGAATGAATGAATGAATGAGTATTATTTAAGTGATGCAATGACTCTGGGAGGATGACTATATAGTTAAGAAAAACAACAACAGCAACCAGAAAACTCCCTAGCCAATGTATACCAAAGTAGACATGAAAAAGCATTAGGTTGTTGTTCAGCTTTACGAAAATTTCAGAATGTTTTTCCTTAATTGCAAATAGCCACTCTAAAATACTGTAGAGCATCAGAAGGAGAAAAATAAACTAAAATATAGAAACATAAAATTAAAGAATATCCTTAATAGTGAAGAATAGGTTTTATAGAGTCATAAAATTGAAATACATACTTTGGTAACTAATAGGAGGGGTAATTTTCAGTATTGATGGAATACTTAAGATCTTCTCTCTTCACAGAGTTCAGAGAGGCTTGAAAGATCTAAGGTTAAGAAGGAAATTAGGATGGCTTCCTTCCTAAATTGCACTAAGGGACCTCTTGGTATTCTTGAAACAACTTCCATATTGACAAATGCCCAAGTAATCTTCCACCAATTGGAAATATCCCCAAATTGTCATATATATGCTGGTCACAGAGTAGTCTTAAAAACTTCACTAGAGGTAGTGAGGTAGTGTATATGTCAGGAACTGGCAACAACATGGGCTCATAGAAATGAACTAAGAGTCTCAATAAGAGGCTAATATTTCAAAACTCTAAGTCCAGATCTAAGACCTGGGGTAGGAGTGGGATTTAGTGAAGTCAAATGCAATTTGGGTTAATGTCATTTTCTAAAGTATATGCTATCTGTGATGTGGAGCTGTACATTACCTACTTCTTTGAGATAAATGAGATTTAGGGCATCAGTTGTGATGTTAAAGTCACAGTTAAGGAGAATCATCTAAGGCAATGTAATAGATACCAGAACCAGGATCCAGCTCTAGAAATCAAAACTGGCAGCCACTCATCAGCAGGTCAGGTGTCTTCCATTCAGCTTTGGATTTAGGTAGAAGTAATTCAGGAAAAAATAAATGTATGTAAGTATGTATGTATGTATGTATTGTACGCATGTATGTATGTATTTATCAGAGAGTTAGACCAGGCAGATAAACTTGCCACAAGGGTAAGGAAGTTCTTGCCTAGTTCTTTCTCGGAGATTCAGAAATTACATTTTCCACAGCCACTTAGTCAATTGGATGTAGGAGAAGCAGGTTATTTACACACTCACGTTCCACAGAAGGTATAGAACTCCTGGTATCTCGTCCGGTCTCCCTATTATTGCCTCAGTGTCTGGATGAGATGGAACCCAGGTCACTAGCCATAGCTGTTGGGAAAGATCAGTAAAGAGGGACTGATCCTAATGCCTGACTTTTTAATTAAGATATAAATTTTGGTTTTAGAGTGACAATAAAGTGAATGCCCCAGAAAACAAAAATTAAGAAGAGTAATATAGTAGTGTTCAAAATATAAGTATATTTTTGTAAACTATATATAGAGAGGATGTGAAAGAGACAAAATATTCTGTAAAAAGTTAACAAGGTTACCTCTGAGTGAAGAAATCATGTATGAATTTATATTTTATTTTTCTATTTCTCCTTTGTACTTTGCTAGTATCTTATAGCTGTATATTTATTATTTTTCTTTTTTTTTTAATTTTAATTTGAATTTAGTCTAGTAGAGTCCCAATGTCACACATTTGCTGTTAGTTTCATGAATATTAAGGGGAGATCTTGTTCTAAACCAGGAGGTAAATCACCAAGATATATTGTGAATTTACTACTAGCCCTCAACTCTACCAAGTGCTCAAGAGCAGTGAGTCTTAATTTTTAAAAAAAAAATTAGATTTGAGAATGCATAAAAGTTTTGAGCATTTTAGGTCAGCTCGGTGCTTTGTGACCACCTAGAGGGGTGGGATAGGGAGGGTAGGAGGGAGACGCAAGAGGGAGGAGATATGGGAATATATGTATATGTATAGCTGATTCACTTTGTTATAAAGCAGAAATGAACACACCATTGTAAAGCAATTATACTCCAATAAAGATGTTAAAAAATGCATATCTGAAAATTAATACATTTTGCATAAAATTTAAGGGTGTTAAAAATCCCTGAAATCCAACTTGGGGCCGTTCTGTGCATCACACATTAAAATCTGAGGGTTGGAAAAAAATGTAAAACCCTATGTCTGTTCCTTAGTTTTTATCTATTTATGGAAACCAGTCCTATAGCCATGAAAAATTAAGCAGCAAGGGAGAAGCAAATGAATGGATGGATGAATAAATGAATAAATTAGTGATTATATATATGCATACATGCATATGTACAAAATTTCTTCAAGGAAATATACAGTTAATAGATAAATGAGAAGGACTTATGTTGTACCAGCAAATTAGGTACAATTACACCAATTACACAAAGCAGCAGAATTATCTGTCAGGTAAACTGACCTATAAAATAGATTAATCCAACGGATCAGTATTAAGCTTTAAAAAGAAAATATAGCCCGAATAGTACTTGAAGTCCATCCCAACTTCCTAGATGTAATAATTCTACTTTGATTTTATTGTTGATATTTCTATATGTAGAATAAATAAGGAGTGACATAAAAATAAATATTTCCTAGTCAATCCAGCATTTGGCTTTGAGGTAGCATGGCATAGTGAAAAGAATTTGGAGTCTAAAACAATCTAAAATTGGAATTTTTTTTTACCATTTGTTAAATATGTTTTCTGGGAAAAATCTTGACCTTTCTGAGCCTCAGTCTTCTCATCTATAAAATGGGGATATTCTGGCTATTTATCGCTGTGTACAAATAACTCTAAAACTCAGTGGCTTTAAGGGATAATATTTCATTATACCTCATGTTATTGAGAATCACTAATTTGGGCATGGCTCAGCTGGACAGTTTCTCTGCTCCATGAAGTGTTGGCTGAGGTCACCCATGTGTTATTCATTTGGGAGATTCTCTGGCCTGGAGGGTCTTAAATGGCTTCACCCCCTTGTCTGAAACCTTGTGTGTGGGATGTTTGGACTCAGCTAGGCTTAGATGATTGGAGCACCTACATGTGGCGGCGCGCTGTAACATGATACCCTCAGGGTAATTCAACTTCTTCATTGTGGCTTAGGGTTTTAGAGAGAGGTTTAAAGGGAAAGGAAATGGAAGCCCTCATCAGTCTCTTAAGGCCTCAGTCTTAGAAACTGGTAGAGCACCACTTCTGCTGTTTTTTCACCTTAGAAATCACAGAGACAACCTACATGCAAGGTGGGGACACACAGACTCCATCTCTTGTTGAAAGAAATGTCAGAGAGTTTATGGCCACCTTTTGTCTGCTTCAAGGAATAATATTTCCTACCTTATTAGAGCTATTATGAGAGTTAAATAAAATTTAAAATATATGAACCACGCTTAATGAAATACTTGAAAAAGTTAGAAAGCAAGCATGCTGCATGCTTATCTCCCAACAATTGCTCCTACAAACTATCTTATTTTCTGGGGTTTGTTTATCTTCAATCCTGCATAAAATTTCAACAGATATCATAAAACAGTTAGTCATCATCAGGTATTCAAAGGATGTTTTCTTTTCCCAGGTTTTACTAACAGAACAGTCCATAAACATTTGAAACATTGAATTCTCATTCAATTAAAAACTTTTCTTTCCCTTTATCCTCTAGTGGGGATAGGCTGGGAATGCTTCCATTCTTATTTTCACTTCACATCTTCCAATGCCAGGTAGTTGTTTTGTGACACAATAGATGGTAAGAAAGGTATGGAACAAAGGAGGTCTTACTTGTACTTTTAATGTCTCAGTGACATCCACTAGATGTGGTGGATGTCCAAAGCCATTTACTTATTTCCTTTGTCACTACTATGGATCTCTGATTTTAGCTTGTTGGTGCATGTGACAATCTTCAGCTGGCCACATCCATCCCCCTCTAGCTTTTGCCTCTAGCTTCTTTATATCAAGGTCGCCTTAGTCTTTGGAGGAAGCAGATTGACGTTGTCATTTTCAGGACAATTCATGGCTAGACTCTTTCTGACACATGGAAATCACACAGGAAAACTCTAAAAGTTTGTCTTGCTTTCAGTGAAGACTTTTTTATTCTGCTGCTATAGGCTACTTCAGCTAGTCAAAGCTGCTAGCCTTTAGACGTCTTAGGCATGAATCAGACAGTAGTCACTGCATCCTTCAAATTGCAGGATTTGCATACCAGACTCTCCAAATTCTTAAAGAATCCCTTCGTCTCAGGCAAGAGCAAAGTAATCTCCTCCCATGCCCTGTTTTTTCACCGTGGTTGACATCAAGAAGTGGAATATAGGACATACTGACAATTTTTCCAAAGCAATCTTAATGTTTGCTAATTCCTCACATGTGTTATTTATCCCCAAAAAGGGTGGTGAGCTAAGAATTTCAATACCATTTTTACAATTTTAAGCATGCCATGCCAGGGCAATCTGATGCCTTGGCTTTTTGAAAACATGGCCCCCCAAATTTTGATTTCCATTAAAAGGAGGATCTATGTCTCCTCCTGTTGAATGCATGTAGGCTTTGATCAATAGAATATGGGGAAAGTAACACTGTGTGACTTTTGATGCTGTGTCATAAAAGATGATGTGGCTTCTGCCTTGCTTGCTGAAACACTTACATTGGAATCCCTGAGCCTCCATGTAAGTAGTCCAAATCCCCTGAGGCAGCCATGCTGTGAGGAAGCCAAGCCTAGAGAGGGCACACTCAGCAATTTCAGTTTTCAGTTCTAGTATTTGACTCCTCCCAGCCCAAGTGTCAGACGTGTGTGTGAAAGAGCCTTTAGAAGATTTTGGCTCACAGTTTTTGAGTCACCCCCAGCCCTGGAGTCAGTTGAGTGATCATATGTTGGATACATATTTCTGACCCACAGAATCTGTGAGCATAATAAAATGGTTGTCTTATGCTTCTAAGTTTTGTCTTAGATCGTCACCCAGTAGTAACTGGAACAAGTACTGGCTGTGTGTTTCTGTGTGTGTGTGTACATGTGTGCATGCATGTGTTTGGTTGGGATCTCAACCAAATCTGAGTAAGAAAGAGTCATATTAATGTATGATTACATAAAGCACTTGGAATACAATATGTACTTAATAAATAAAAGATAGTTGTTATTCTTCTTGAATAATACAAGGAACAAAATCTCAGCAAGACTGCTTTACTCTCAGTATGGCAAGATCCAGGAGTTTTTAAAACCATTTTTCTAAAACATGCCAATAGGAATAAAGAAGGGCTACCCAGATAAGTCTGTGCCATTCCATGCTTTGTCAAAGCATCTACTTGTTTGTCTGTCACCATACTGCACTGTTCATATGACATGTGATCTGTCATATGACAAGGATCAGTACTTCTGTACACAGCCTGTTAAATGCAGATGATGGGGTTTGGGAGAAAGTGGCAGGACTGTATCCAAAGTAAATACAGGAAAATCTCATTTGATCAGAAAACAAAATGCCAAAAGTGAAGGAAATTCTTGAACAGCATCTGCTCCCACCCACTACTCCTTCTATCTTACTTTGAGTCTAAAGAATCATGGGGAGCTCTGGGGAGACAAATGTGGTCCTTCATGAGAATTGTTCAGGTCTTCAGACCTGCAGAAACTCACATGCATCAAAGGGACTCAACTGTGTAAGAAATGCATCATGCTTTGGTAGTGAATTTTCTCCTGACAGCTTGCAAGCAAATGGAAATTCTAGTTCAAGAAATATTTGTGCTTTAATCAACTGAAGAATTTCAGCCTTTGATGAGCTCATATTTTTATATACTGAAGTCTAAATTCCTCAATACTCTACTATTTTGTAATGTATACCTACAGAGGTATTTGCTTAGCCCCTTGCCTCATCCTGAAAGAGATCCTTCTACAGTCATCATGGTGATATGTTGATCTTGTATCAACCAAGATTGAATTATCTCCATGCAAGAGACTAGCCAGGAAAATGTTCTTATTGCCTTATCATGAGCCAACTACTTATTTCTTTATCAATCAATCAGTTACAAAGTGACTACTGGGGACCACCACGACAACTGTATAAGGAGTTCTTTCAGTATAATGTCAGGGACTAAGCAAAAATTTCATGAGTATCCACTATGAAAAGCAAAGAAAGACAAAATTATAGCCTATCAATTAGAGACAGTGTCAGCTGTGAGCATGGAGAATGAAGCCAACCCAGAGAGTAGAGCAAAGACAAATGATATAAAGGGAATTCTAATACCATTATAGTTCTGAATTCACTCCTTTCTTGGGACCAAAGAGTTCCTTGACATGTGGGTTCATGAGATATCACATTAGGCTTATAAATATAACCATTCCTTTACTTGTTTAAGCTAGAAACAATGTGTCTCTCTACCTTGCTCCAAAAGAATCCTAATACACTCATCTTTTAATATTCCCTCTTCACACTCTGAACTTTAGCCACAAAAATGTCTCAGATTCCTGAATTTGATATTCTCTTTCTTCTTGCTAAGTGTTTACACATGTTGCTCTTTCTGCCTTCTCCTTTCCTTCTCCTTCTCCTGGGCTCACCCAGCTTATTCTTGCCCATGCTCTATAGCTCAGCTTAGAAATCACTGTTTTGGAAGCTCTTCTTAACCCCTTACATTAGACTTAAGTTCTCCTTAATGCTCCCATAGTTCCAGTATATTTCCTATCATAGAAGATATTTTCCTATATTTGCCTGTGTCTTCCAATAGACCTTCCAATAGTAGGATCTTTAAGATACAAGGACCTGGGTCACTCTTACCACCATCATATCTCCAGGTCCTGCAATACAGTCTGGCACATGTAGGGATTCAATAGCAATATCTCAAATAAATGTACAGATTTATTTTAAAAAGGCACTCTCTTGCTCTTTCTTGCTTTCTCTCTCTCTCTCTCTCTCTCTCTCTCTCTCTCTCTCTCTATATATATATATATATATATATATATATATACACACTAAAGATGCATAAAGTACATTGGTTATAAAGGTAATACATACAATAAAAATAGTGAAGTAAACAAAATGTGTTCTTTTTAGTCTGAATAGTTTGTGCTTCTCTGTTCCTCTGAGCTTGATTTCCTTCTTTTGTTCCAACTGAAATGCCTTTGCTTTTATTTTTACTGAATCTGCCATTCTTGAATGGCTTCTCATATTCAAGACCCTCTTATTTTCCTCTTTTCCAGCAAAACTCAACAATTTTGTGACCTATTCCTTCATATCCTTCTTAGGCCGGGACACTTATTGACACATTAGCACCATAGCCATTGCTAGCATGTCTTTTCCAGTCAGTTCATATGCATGGCCTGAGTGACCTTCTGAAGGAAATGTCTCAATCAAAAAATATAACTCACTTCATAAGAAATTCATGCAAAGGCAGCCCAGAGGGAAGGTAACATTTTTAAGCAGGTAAGACCCTGTATTCCTCAAATCAAATCAATAGTCACCCATCTTCCTCTATTGTAGGGTCAATCCCACCTATACATAATATCAGTGTATCTCACATATGTGAGGAGAGAATTATCAATTATCCTTACTTTTTTAAACTCATAAGAATAAGTACCTTGTAGATAATCAAGCACAAGAATATTTATGCTGACAATAAATAATAGGACCTAAGTAATTCCCCCAATCTGATTCTATTCTATTTAGCAAATTGCCCTTTCTCTTCAACACTCCTTAGTAGATATATCACTCAATGAAATATGAATGTGGGGAAGAGCCAATAAAACTTGCTACACTTAGCAGAAGAGATGTGAATAGTGGTCAAAACTTGTACTTTCAGTATAGGTCATATTCTTTAATTTTTTTACTAAGCTCTTCAACAATCTTCTTTGGTGGGGTTTAAGGTTATCTCTGCTGTACTTTATTCATACTGTTTTACAGCACTTTACCATGTTGTGTCATAAATTTTGTTCTCTGTTTATGTCCCCCATGTAATTGCTCTGTATTCAAGGGTAGGGTCTTTGTTATATTGGTTTTGAATACTCAGTATCTGGTACTCTTCAGGCACTCAGTAAAGTTTCGTGGTAAAATAAAGAAAATTCATTCTACATATTATTATTTATTTGGATGCTTTAATAATATATAAAGTCTAGAATTCAAGTGATCTTTATTATTTCTCTTAAATCATTTCCTTCTGAAGATGCCATGGCATGTTAACCAGGGTTCTATTACTTACTAGCCAGAAAGGAATGAACATGCACACCTCACCTGTTTATGTTAAGGAACAAAGGCTGATGGTGTGATTTTCCCACTTTATTCCCAGCTGTGAATATGCTTACATCCATGATTTCTGTTCATTCTCTTGGGGCTTCCTCGAGACTACTATCTGCAATTGTAATATATGAAAATTGTTTAATTAAAGAAGGTGTCTCTGCAAGGTTTAAGTGTCAGACCCTATGGCAGTTTGAAATTTCAAAATCGTGAACTTTGTTCTCTGATTTGATCTTTCTCTAGCCACTTGTTTGTATCTTTATTTTGTAATATTCTTAATGTTAAATTCCATCCGTTTTTCTGTACATTTTATGTCTAGTTGCTTTTAGTTTCAATTACTAAATAAATTAGCTTGGTTATTCAAGCTAATAAATTCATCTTAATTATTATATTCTACAGGTACTTTTTCTTCACCCACCTTTTTGTTCATTCACTCTTTAAACATTTATTAAATATCTGTTTTGTACCAGGCACTGGGCTAGAGATATAAAGACCACAAATATAGTCAAGGAAAAAAAAATGCAGATTTGAAAAAGACAAATAAATGCACTTCAGTTTTTATATGTTTTTAGGAGGTTGTTTTTTTTTTTTTTTTGTCACAAATAACAAAGTCTCAGCTTAAACTAGTTTAAGCAAAAATGGGAACTGTGAGCTATGAGTGGCCCATTCTGGATCATATGCCCATCCTGAACTAATGGACTGTCCAAGTGGCAGCAAGTGGGGAAGAGTCTCTGATTGGCCTAAGTTGGGTTATGAATCACTCCTTATCAATGAACTGGGGTCACCGGGTCATGTCAAAGTTGTATAAAATGGCTACTTCCAAGGTAAATATATATAACGGGTAAGAAATAATTACTGGAAAATAGGCATGTGTAGGAAAAACTATTTTCTTAGCACAGTATTTGTGATAAGTTCAGGGAATTGTGGTGTCACAAGTGGGTCTCATATTAGGGGATGAAGTCAGAAAAACTTTATGAATAAGGTGTACCTAGAGCTTAAAATCTCAAGTGATAAATGTGTGTTTGCTGGATGGGTCAAGATTGAGAGTAGAAAACTTCCCAGGCAAATGGAACAGCTGGAGCAAAGGCTTGAGTGTAAAAGAACCTGATGAGTTACAGGCACAGTGTGTGGTCTGAAAACAGATAATACCTATGGATGGAAGAAAAATGATTGAAGGGGGGATTCAGGATGAGACACATATTGGAGGGGCAGTGAATGGCCGGAGGATGGATTTATTCTGTAGATTAGCTACTTTCAGAATTTTAAAGCACAGAAATTTTTTTCACTGCAATTAAAAATTTATGTGGAAATCCAATGTAAAAAAGAGGTAAAATATTGGCTTGCTCTGCCTGAAGGCAGAGGGGTAAGTCGGGAAGCAGACGGAACTGGCCCAACTTGCTCTCATCACCCTTATAGTTTCCATGAAATATCTTGAGGACTACTGCTGTAAGCAAAGGAATCTGAAAGAGTTGTATTTTGGAAAGAGTTCTCTTAAACAGTATGGCTGATAGGGTGGAGATTCAAATTTGTGAGGAGATGATTTCAATAGCCCAGTTGAATGAAAAACTAAGACTATTTAAAGCTGGGATGAAGATAAGAAGCATTATAAGACAGTCCCTTGGGAATAATAATTACCTAGCATTCAAAGATCTCAGTTCATAATGATGCACACAGCAACATGAATGAATCTCAAATTCAGGCTTAGCAAAAGAAGCTAGACACAAAAATGTACATACTGCATGATTTCATTTATGTGAATTTTAGAAAAAGCAAAAGCAATCTCTAGGGCCTGAAAACATTATCAGGGATTGCCTAGGGCCATGCCTGGTTGTGATGGGGAATTGATTGCAAAGAAGCACTGGGAACTTACTGGGCTGTTGTCAAGTGTTGTGTATCTTGATTGTGGTGTTTCATGGGGGTATGAAATTTTCAAAAATCACCGAATTGTATACTTCAAATGAATTAATTGTATTGTTTATAAATTATACCTAAAAGAAGTTGATTTAAGAGGGAAAAAACCCTCAATTCATAATTGGGTCTATTACTAAGTAACTGGGTGACTAATCAATCCAGTATATCTTCTGAGCCTCATTTTCTACAATTGCATGATAGAAATAATGAATAACTCTACTCCAGCCTATCTAACAAGTTTGCTTGTGAAGCTAAAGCCAAATCGAAAATGGATAAAAAAGCTCTTTTTACCCACCATAACAAATAGAGATGTTATTATTGGATCAGAAATTTGAAGACTAGGATGATAATTTGTTCTAAATAAAGGGTCTGGGATTAGTCATATTCTACAGGGCTGGTGAAATGTTTGTCAAAAAACTGTAAGTCATAATTCAATTCAAAATCGAATCAAAATTATCCTGGTCAATTTTTAAAAGAGATAAAGAGATTAAATGATGTAGAATGTTATTAATTTTCCTTAAATTTGGCTACAGAAGAAAATAATGAAAAGACATAATTTATATATTATTCTTGTTAAAATAACCTTGTTTCATCACTATCAAGGAGCATTTATAAACCATTTACTATTCATGAAGCCGTGTGTGCTTAAAAAGAAATAAGACATGTGTTAAGTTTAAATTAAATTTCATTTTAAAGTATTCATGATTTAATGTTAAAGCTACCACAGGGAAGCATTCAGGAGCTTAAATCTAGAATAAAAAATTCTATAGCAAATATAATATAGCATGGATATCCTATCTTAAGATAGCATGAATAATTTGGATTAGATTTCAATATACTTTTAGAAGAAAATAAAGGAGTTTGGACATAGCTTTAAAACTTCAGAAGTTCAGATGAAATGGGTGAATAAGTAGAACAGGAACTCCAGATATCACTTTCTTATGCTCCTGGAAAAGTAAAAGTTGTTGTAAGAAACAAAAACAAACAAGCAAACAAATTTTTTTAACTCTGCTTGTGGTCTTGTAATATCTGGTTTGTGCCTGTTTCCCGTGGAAAGGTGCATTCATTATCTGAGGAGAGGCATCACAAGTTGGCAGTTGTAAATTTTCTGTAGTCCAGGCTGTAACCCTCAGTGTTTATAGTCTCCAAACTTAGTTTTATAAAGCTATCAAGAAGTAATATAGGGGCTTCCCTCGTGGCGCAGTGGTTGAGCGTCCACCTGCCGATGCAGGGGACAAGTGTTCGTGCCCCGGTCCGGGAAGATCCCACATGCCGTGGAGCGGCTGGGCCCGTGAGCCATGGCCGCTGAGCCTGCGCGTCCGGAGCCTGTGCTCCGCAACGGGAGAGGCCACAACAGTGAGAGGCCCGCGTACCACAAAAAAAAAAAAAAGAAGTAATATATTTTGTAGCAACAGATCCCCATAAAGTGAGTTTAAAAGTGATGAATAGAGCAAGAATACCAACAGAATAGCTTATGAGAAATATAACTACTATAAGAAAACAGTAGGTGAACATTGTCACTCCATTTCCTCTAGAACATAATTAGAATATCACTTAGTGGGTATGAAAATACAATAAGAGGCATTGGAAGAATTGGAATCAAGCTAAAATAATTTTTCAAGATAATGAGAATAATTTGTGATAATGGTCTTTCCAACGGGATAGAAGTTAGGAGTACTATAAGGCGCTTTACTGAGTTTCCTCCCTGGTGGCCAGTGTTTCAGTGAAGTGGACAATCTTGCCTTTGTGACTCTTCCTTTATTATTCGGCTGTGGCAGACCAATCCCTGGTCACTTTCAATTGATGAACTCTTTCTTTATAATTAATAACATATTCAATTAGATAACATTGAATATGAATACTCTGAATCATGATATATTAGAGCTTACAGATACTTCTTGCCTTCTTGGAGCACAGTCATGTTTGCATCATTTGCAATTTCTTTATTTTCTTAATAATGACAAGAATTACAGGTTTTTTAGGGAATAAGTTTTGTCATTTTTATATCTCTTATCTCAATTGCTAAAGTTCTAATCGCATGCTTGAAACATAATTATTGATTAATTAATTGACCAGCATGATTCAAAGTGAATTCTTTCCCTATTAGTTCAAACTATTATCCATATATTTAACATGGTGAATGATTAAAAATAAATATATACATAAGTAAATGTTTCCTGAGTAAACATTTATTTATAGTCAATCCTGGTGTTACACCAGAAAACTTATTTCAGTCTTTCTTTTCCTTTAGGATAAAACATTTATTCTCTGTTCATATCAGTCAAGGATCTGTTGCAAGTATCAGATAGGCAGAAAATAAGTGGTGTACGAAGAACATTGTTGGAAGGGTTAGAGGACCAGTTGCAGACTGAGGATCGATTACTTCCAGAACACCATCATAGAATGGCCACTAGGGGAGCTGCTGCCTTCTAATCAGGATGCTTAGAAGTCAGGGAGCTGTTCCTCTAACTCCTCGCTCCAGGATCAATCCAGCTCTGCTCAAGTCTGAAGGTCAAGATGTTCTCAACAAACTCTAAGCTCTAAGGCCTGACCACCTCAGCTCTAGTTGTGAAATAAATGAGAACCACGCCAACTACTAGTTTCAGGAGCATATTATCTCAAATATGTTTCATTCCAGTAAAATGGATGTTCTGCAGGTTCCTTGCCTTCCTTCTCCCTCTAAATGCCTGCAAATGTGGGGAACAGCTAATGGAACCTCTGATAAAGCTAAAAAGGAAAATCCACACTCCTCCTATTTGTGGGCCAGTAGAAACAGAAGAATTCCCAGGAGGGGGACTATGTATCACTTGTTACTTCCAAATCTCATAAGGGTGTATTTTGGCTTATCAGAAGCTAGGTCATAGGTGGAACTGAGCTGTCAGGGAGTTTGGGAAGCAGGATTGAGACTAGGGTGAAGCAAGAGAGACATCCAGGGTACAGAGTTTAAGGTGGCACTCATTCTAAGGTGCCAATCCTGTACTTGCACAAGCCTTAGAGTGAATGCATTCTTAAATATGTGGGACTGGACACCTCACTTGTCTCACTCTAGTCCTGGCCACATTGAGAAGCCTTTAGCAAATGGAGTGGTTTGGAAGAGAGTTCATAAGCCAGTCTGCAGTACTGGCCACAGTCTGAAACTTGTCTGCTTAAGATTCAGCCAGTCCTTTCTCCTGTAGTCAAACTACCAACAACAACCCAATGGCCACACAAAGCCATTATGTGTGCCTTTGTCTACCACAATACAACTACCTCACAAATAAATGAAAATTCAACACCTTTTCTCCATTTTAAGTGAAAGACAACTGTTATCACCTGTAAGATACCCAAAAGAAAACCAAATGCCCTGAGACCATAACATTCAGTAATCTGCTTATTTTATCTCTTTGTTCAAGAATCCTGGTAGCCATAAAAACATGGCTCTGATCAATCTGATTCATGGTAAAAGATAACTTTTTGTTATTCTATATATTCATTTTTTAACTGGAAAAGAAATTATTTCTGTATTCTTTCATAATTTAGAGTCATCTTGTAGATAAAATGTCAAAAACAAATTAAAACCATGATTCAGACTTTGTGCCTAGTAGGAGAAAACATGATCAGAAGATATTGCTGCAAAGTTCCATAGATAAATAATCCGAGATATGAGGATGTTGCTGAAAGTTTCTTGAAGTAGTTTTCCCTTTTAACAAAGAATACACAGAGAGCTTACCTAGGATGACACTAAGCATTTAATAGAGGAGAAAGAATCAAGCCTATTTGCCTCTAAAGTAATTTCTCAGCTGACTGATTTGTGAAAGCATACTCAAGAGGAAAATTCTCCTTAATAAGACACTAAAAAGACAAAACATGCATGTAACACAGTACCAGTAAATTCCAATGGCAAAGATAAAGTGAGGAAGACAGGACCTGTCAGAGGGGTGAGGGTGAGAACTGCAGTTTTAGGTGGGGTGTCTGGGGAATGCATTACTGAGAAGGGAACTTTCTAGTAATAACCCCAAACTGAAGGAGGAAAGTGTAATGCTTGTAGATATTTTGGGAAAAGGGTAGAGGATCCAACAAACGAAAGCACTGAAGTAGACGCGCCTTCTGCAGTGTCCCGTGTGCCTGGGGTGGTGGGCGGGAGCGAGGTAAGGAATGCTACGGAAGAGATAATAAGAGAGCTGGGTATGGCCTCGGTTCTGGCCATTTGTAAGGACTGGTCATTTTAAGAAAAAACATTCACTCAGGACCCAAAAAAACATTCATTCAGGATCCAAAAAATGGAGCAAAAACATAAAAAATAAATACAGGCACTTCTTTAAGCTGATATAGGAGACCTACAGAAACATCTAGAGTGTGTATTATATTTAAAGATAAAGTATTGAGTTAAATATTCTGACTAATTGGATTTTAATGATTGTACCTTTGATGATTTTTATAGGGGATTTTATATTTGAACCACAAATATATAACAAGTCTGTTAAATAGATTTATTTTTATTTGGAATAAAAGTCTGTATATTCCAAGTTATGAAGACAGTCTTCTTTGTTATAGAAACATTATTTTTATTGTCTTTCACATTTAGATTTTCAGTACATCTGGGATTGATGTTAGTATATGGTATGAGATAAGGTTAAAATTCTTTTTTTCCCATTCAGATATACAATTTTCATAGACCATTTATTAAAAAGTCCATACTTACCCACTGCTCTGCAGGGTCACTTTTATCATAAATCATCTAAGCATAAATAGTCCTACTTCTGTAGTCTGTGGTTTTTCCATTTGTCTGTTTTTCTACTCTTGAGCCAGTACTAAACTCTGTACGTTATTGTTGCTGCATATTAAGTTTTGTTATTCTACCTTGATCTTCATTCAAACAATCTTGGCTTACCTTAAACCTGCTGCAGTTCCAAAAAAAAATAATAATAAAAGTAAAAGAAACAAAAATATAACAGTTAGAAAGAAAAGAGAAAAATCAATATTGCAGACGTTGCAGATGAAATGATTGCTATTAAAAATAATGAATCCACAGATAAAAATATTAGAATTAATAAAAATAAAGGATAATGGGTATTAAGCCAATATTCAAGATAAAAGCAATGATTGATTAGAAAATGTAATCTAAAATAAACCATTTACTACATATAGGGAGGAAAAACATGATATTTAGGAATAAAAAAATAGTTTAAGATTTTTATGAAGAAGGTTGTAATATCTATCTGAAGATATAGAAAACCTGAATATGGAGAGGTGTTCATATCCTTAGATTCACTATACTAAAAATGACACCTCTCTGTAGACCAGTATTCCCACAGGATCTTTGTGGAAATTTACAACTAAGTTTTTAAATTATTTGGAGGTATAAAGTGTCAAAAATAACCCTGAAGAAGATTTTCTTTACTATAAAAAATTACTATGAAACTAAAATTATTTTAATAGTATAGTATTGGCTTAAGGATAGAATTCTAGAAAAATGGAACAGAATAGAAAATCCATAAATGGTCATATCTGTGTATGAAAGTATAATTTAACTTATGACATAGTTGTCAGAGCAGATCAATGGAAATAAATGGTTTTGAATTATTGTTTATCCACTCGGGGAAAAAAATGTCAAATTAACTCTCTACATCATTCAAGAATCAATTCCAGATAGAATAAATATTTAAATGGGAATGGAAACCTCTATAATTATTACAGGACATTTTTTACGACCTCAGGGCAAGGAAAAGTTTACTAAACAAAAAACAGAAAATGCAAATCATTTAAAACAGACTGGGAAAATATATTACTAGATTAAAATAACTTCTGATCATCACAAATACCATAAAGACCACAAAATACAAGCTAAGAACTGAGAAAATTCTCACAACATATATAACCAATAAAGGATTATTACCCCACCAATCAATCAACAAGAAAAAAAAACAATTAAAATTGAACAAAAAACACAGACATTTCATAGAAGAGGTATATGAATGACCTTTGAATACACAGAAAGATGCTCAAGCTCATTAGCAACCACAGAATTACACATTGCTGTCTCAGTAACACATTGTTTTACAGCACTCTGTGTTGTCAGGAGTGCGGGGCAATGAAAAATTTCATCCGCTGCTCATCAAATGAAAATTGTGGCAAACACTCTGGAAGACAGTTCGCCAGTGTCTAGTAAAACTCGGAAAATCCTGCACCAGTACAGAAGAAGGTAATTTACAAGGCAGGATTGTTTGTGGTAGAAAATAAATTTTAACATTTTAAATGTTGATCAATTGTAGGATAGATTAACAATTGTGCTAAATTCATACAGTATGGTAATATTCAGCAATGAAAATAAATTGACTACAGGTATGCACTGGGTTAATCTAATTCCCAAAAACATAATATTGAGAGGAATATATCACAGAACCCCAAACAGTATAATTCCATCATTTAAAAAATTAAAAAATAAACAACACGGGGCTTCCCTGGTGGCACAGTGGTTGGGAGTCCGCCTGCCGATGCAGGGGACACGGGTTTGTGCCCTGGTCCGGGAAGATCCCACATGCCGCGGGGCGGCTGGGCCCGTGAGCCATGGCTGCTGGGCCTGCGCGTCCGGAGCCTGTGCTCCGCAAGGGGAGAGGCCACGACAGTGAGAGGCCCGTGTACAGCAAAAAAATAATAAAAAATAAACAATACGAATTATATATTCTTTACAGCCACCTGTATATGTGGCAAAAACGATAGAGAAATTCAAGGAGCTGATTAGTACAAAAATAAGAATGGTGGTTTCCTCTTGAGGTGAATGGGACTAGTGTGATTGAGTAGGTACACACAGGGGACACAGATGAAGCTCCTAAAATACTAGCCATGGTATCTCTTAACTGGGGTTGTGGGTCTCCAGTTATTCCATTAGTTAATAGTCTTTAAATTTGAATATGTGTTTTAAAGCTCTCCAAACTTAAAGTATGTTTAACAGTAAAGTATTTTACACAAATAAATGGGTAATTTTTATCTATTTATCCTTGTAAAATAAAGACTTTGAGATTTCTAAATTATTTCAGGACTCACCTTTACATAAAATACTTCTATGATTCCACTCACCCAGGTCTCCAACTTTATTTGATTAATTCGCATGCCAACATTTTTCAGATTTCCTCAAAAATCTACATCCACTTACAGAGCTGTATTCTTTGATCACCTAAGAAACTCATTATCTGGTAGAGGAAAAGTCAAATGAAAGGAATTTTATCAGTATGTAATTATCCTCAGTTTTGCCTGTTTCAGCACAGGGAATTGTGCTGAAGAAGAACTGTGTCCAGAAGAACTGCTGGATTCTGAATCAGATGATCTGCCAGGTATTTATAGACAGTATCTCAATTAATTCTCATGAACTCATAATGCATCTGTTAAACTTCTATTTTGCAAATAAAAAACAGTCTCAGGAATGATTAAGTAATGTATGCCTGAGTACCCAGCTAATAAAGGATAGAAGAGAGAAGTAATCTCCAGTTTTCAGGCCCTAAAGCCATGGCTCTTCCCACTGCATATGGCCACCTACAAGGAGACTGGGATTGCCAGGTTCCATAGACATCAAGCACAGTGCTTTCGATGGATTAAGAGCTTAATACATAGCTGATGGATGAAAGAATAAATAAATGAGTTTCCTGAAAAATATGGTCCTTAGCTGCACATTGGTTTTTATTTTCTTAGTCTGTAGATCTTTCTCTCACCTTCGATAATGTGTCTGTATAACCCTGGACCACAGAAGTTCATTTAATAATTGGAAATCACACTTTCTCATACATAGAGCATTTTAAACAACATGCTAAATAAACAAAGTTACCATTATTCAACTCTTTTACCTGTTTTCTCCCCCTTTTTTATCATACTATATCGTGCCTTAGAAAACAGGACTGTAGCAACACACTTTACTAGTGGTAACTACTAATGATAAGTACTGCTATGAAAATTATATAGGATAAAATTTCAAGTTATAAAAAATAAATTAGGTCTCTGTTACAAATTCTATAATTTCAAAATTCTGCAAAGTGATTGTATCACAGCCATATTGTGGCAGATGGAGGACACTTTTACTTTTTAACATAAGGTTTCCTCAAACTCAAACTATACTTAATTCAAGAGTCTAGAGACTATCTCTCCCTTTCCACTGAAGTAGCTATGCCTATTAAATAATTATTGTGCTTCAACAGCTTCTTAATTTATAAGCAAGATCAGTTGGATAAGCAAGCATCTGTGCTATTCCCCAAGACCTCTATCCACCAGCTTGGGAATGTTTTGCTAATAGAATCACAAGGCTTTTATTGTAGAATTAGTGAACTGGAGAAGAACATTTATTTGCATGTCATACATGTAGTATTTTTTAAACCTATAAATAATGAAATAAAGTACTTGGATTTTGTCTGAAAATAATTTCTAGGTGCTTTAGGGAATTGGTGCCAAGAAAGAGCCTGCTCAAGGGCTTGCTGACTGTTTTCATGTGTCATAAAACAGCTACAGATTAACTGATTCCCATTTTAAATAGTAAAGAAAGACAGACTTTTGGGTAATTTGCATTTAATATTGATGAAATGATCAATCTGAACAATTTCACAATTCCTTCCTCACTGCCTCTCTCCTCTTTCTTTCTTTATTTTTCTTTCTCTTTCTTTCTTTTCCTTCCTTCCTTCCTTCCTCCCTCCCTCCCTCCCTCCCTCCTTTTTCTTTCTTTCTTCCTTTCCTTATTTCTTTCTTTCTCCTTTCTTGCTATCCTTTATTCACTCTATTTTTCTCTTCCTTCTATTCTTTTCTAACAGGAAAAAGACAGCAAAGGTGGAATTTTTAAACCCTATTATTGCAATAGAAAAAGTAACCTCTGGGTTTTGAATAATGGAGCAACTTTAAGAAAAATTTAGTCCTGACAGTAAGCTGGTGTATTAATTTGTCAAAAAATTTATAATTTGCAGTGTCATACTCTGAAAACAATAAAGAAAATTCAATGTAGCTGAAGACCTCTAAACTAAGAAATAGTACAGACATCGAGTGCAGGCCCTAGTCTCACCTCACCCTAGTTGTATAATTTTAGGTAGCTGATTTAGTATGCTCATCTACAACATAGAGTGTTTATTGAAGGAAACTCAGGTGAGATTTTTCATGTCAAAGCAAGTTAAAAATGGCAAAGCTTCATATACATGCAAGACGTTATTATTTGAGAAGAAGAGAATGTTTCTTTTCTACCCTTTAATGTTTACAATTAAAATGGCTGCAATATTTCCTGGATTTACTGTAATTCTATTTGGCTTTTTGGAGAAGAGTAATTAGAAAATGGAAGTCTTCCAATCTGGCCTTTTGATAAAAAGTTGATATATTTGATGTTGTGGGTACTCATAAGAGAGTATCATTTTACCTAAAGCAAACCAGCAGAATGCTTTGCCTTACAGCAGTAATCCTATTTAGTATTCAATTTGTCAGCTGTGTCACAATCAGGAATATTTTAAACTGATTTTATGTTAAATTCAAATGCAGAATGTGGAGTACATAAATATTTATCCAAGCTATCAAATAAACCAAATTCTTAGAGTGACAATAAAGATATATGTATATATTTTACAAGATTAAACCTCTTCTGTTTTCATTTTTACTGTGTTTCCATAATACACTCTCATTTAACTTGTTGGTTGGTCTGCTCATACAGGTGAGTGTAAGTTTTTAGTTCTTGGTCTGCCCTCTCTAGCCTGGTATGATCAAGACCAAAAAAAAAGAGCTTGCCTTTGTTTCTTCTCACTCAGCGGAAAGCAAGTGAAGATTCTGGGCCGGGAGTGGATGGGCTCAAGGACACTGGCATCTTTACTTGGCAAAATTTACTTGCTAATTGAAACAACTGGAAGAAAAGAAAAGGTCAGAGTGAAGGTCTTAAAAAGGCTTATGGAGCTAGTGAATGCTTTATTGAGTATGTCAAAATTCATTAATAATTTGGAAAATACTACCCAGCAAGTCTTCCATGATTGTGTTTGTATTGATTAACATGCTGAAATCTCATTTCCCCCCCAGCTACCTATAAATCCTTGGGGAAACTCTTGTTTTGAGTTTTAGTTTTCTTACTTATTCCCAGAATGTTTGGTGAACACCATACACTCTCTGAATTTTAATTTCATCTATAAAATTATAATAACACTAAGTACAGAAATCCTGAGAAGATTTCCATTATTATCTATAAACACATACAATGAGGAGGTTTAAATGGATGGGTAATTTGTACCCTACTTATATTTGTTTTGTTCATATTAACAAGCTTTTTCCCGGGGAATTGTCAAAAACGGCATGCTTCATTTACATGAACAACCATGCAACTTTTTGAATTCTTTATAACTTGAACAGGGTAGGTAGTTACTGTTTTATTTATCTATGAAACAAAAGAGTAGCAATACAATGATGTTGTTAGCAACCAGAAGAGGCATAAAGCAAGATTACTCCATTCCTTAGTCATTTTAAAGAAAACATCAATTGTTATGACTGCCTTTCAGCCTTTGTGTGATAAAAACTCACTTTGTCTCCACCCCTCCCACAGAAGAGTTTTCACTCATAGTATGAACCTGCATCCTTCCTGGGTTGGTCAATCAGAAACACTCCTTTTGCTTCAGTCAGATCTATCAGTTGAGGGTGGTGGGTGGGATCTAAGCGAGATAAAATAGACTTTCTTAAGACAATTAATATATGACTAATCAGAATACATTCTTATACACTATATTCATGTCTTCAGAAATTGGTGACTAACCTTCATATCCTAGAGAAAACAGAAAAAGATTGAGAGATGTCTGATAACATTGGCATCAAAAATGAAAAATCATGGTCATAGAAAAACACTTAGCAATGTAACATTCCATTAGTAGCATTATGAAGCTTTATTTCCATGTCAGGTATGGTTCCTTACATTAATATCTCTGAATCAGGGTCTTCCCTGACGGTCCAGTGGTTAAGACTCCGTGTTCCCAATGCAGGGGGGCGGGTTGGATCCCTGGTCAGGGAACTAAGATCCTGCATGCCGTGTGGTGTGGCCAGAAAAAAAAAATCTCTGAATCAGCAAAATTAAATTCATTAGACAAAGAACATCTAAGCTGCTTGACTCAGCTTTCCCAGGTTAAGGAAGTAGTCCTTGGCCTCACATAGGAAGAAGAGAGAGCCCATCTAAAAGGAGACAAGTCAGATCCTGATCCTGGAGGAGCAGATCCTTTGTTTACCACTCAAGGTACCCAGGTGGAAGAGGAAGAGGAACAATGGTTCACACACATCAAAGTTAGATAGCATTTTATCTGCTTCGCAATCTCAAACCCAGAAAATAGTGTTCCCAAATTTAAGTAATACCTTCGTTCTTACAGAGGAATGTTTGCAAGACTTTGAACAAGACGTCGTCTTGTTCTAGCCCCAGATTCATTCTTGGATTACAATAAGTAAGAGAAAGGATGGAAAGGGGCACGATCATCTCTAACAGCAATTATTTTCCCCCAACAACCATCTCTCTCATATATATTCCCAGGTAAAGTACTGGAAGATATTTCCATTTATATTTTCCTGTAGGTGATTTCACTAGTCCTTGGTTTTAAATCTTACCCGTATACTGATAAAATCAAAATTTATAATTCAGCCTAGAAATGTCCCTTAAAATTCCAGACTTGTGTATCCAACTTTCTATACTTCCACCTGGTTGTTTAATATCATGTCTAAAAGAGAACTTCTGTTCTCCCAACTTTTCCTTTTTCAAAGTGACTACCTTTCTGTTCATGTTCACAATTTGGGAAAATCCTTCACTTACTCTTTTTAATCCATTCAAGCCAACTTCCTTCACACAATGACTGGAGAGATTTTTCTCAAATGTCTCATAAAATAAAAATTCTTTTGGCATGCAATGCCCTTTATGATTTACTTTAGTTCTATCTTTAACAAGTACTACTTTTCCAAATGACCACAGTAATCTAGTCATAATAAAGAATATCTATGTCCCATAAAGTGATATGCTCTTTCCATATGCTGAAACATGCCCGGAATTATCATCTCCCCACCCACTTCCTGCTGGCTTTCCATCCATACTTTAGAATTCAACTCAAGCATCACTTCTTCTGTGAACTGACCCTGACATTCAGGAGCTGCCTTCTTTTGTTGCCATAGCGTCTTCTGCTTACATATATTAGAGTTATTTTCACCTGGAATCTAACAATCTGAAATAATATGAAATTGTGTCTCTTTTCTCTTCTTATTAGATTATGAAGACTTTGAGGCTAACAATTTTTTCTGTTTTTCTTCTTGCTTAACTTTTTTTTTTTTTTTTTGTGGTACGCGGGCCTCTCACTGTTGTGGCCTCTCCCATTGCGGAGCACAGGCTCTGGACACGCAGGCTCAGCGGCCATGGCTCACGGGCTCAGCCACTCCGCGGCATGTGGGACCCTCCCAGACCGGGGCACGAACCCGCGTCCCCTGCATCGGCAGGTGGACTCCCAACCACTGCGCCACCAGGGAAGCCCACCTGCTTATCTTTAAATCAACAAGAACGTAGCACAGATTCTGGCAAAAGATGGTACTCTAATAATATTTTGTTAAAGAATAAATGCTACCAAGTAAAACGTATGGTTTTGTTCAAATAAAAAGCATGGTTTTGTTCATTTAAGATAAATCATTTAAGAATTATTTCACATTATTTTGTTAACTAACATATTTTTGTTAACTAATATAGTAGGCGTTTAGTAGTTGTATTCCTCTGTTGACACCATCTTCACCCTTAATACCTGACAAACAAATCTGCAGCCTAAAATACATTTTTCACTCTGCTGTGAAGGGATAAAAATAATTTGTATGAAAGCTATGCTTAAAGAGTGAATTATTAAATCTCTAGCATAGTTCAAGGTATAATAAATAACTTTATCTGTGATTTGAGGTTTGAGACATTTTCATAAAAGGAGATTTGAAGTTTGAGTTACAGTGGTTTTACAAGGACCATCCTGACGAGCAGAGAGATGTTCTAATCATCTATAGTTAGAGAAGAAAGTCCCAGGGTGGAAAGGAAATAAGAAGCTCTGGCTCCAGTTGTATAGAGATCATGATCCCTGAGCGAAATTAAAGGTGAGAAATCTAAATCTGGAAGAAAAATATTTTAAAATATTAGTGAGAGAAAGGAAAAAGCAATCTTGAAAAAGGAACATAAGGCTGGAAGTCAGCAGACCTTGACTCTGAACTTTGCTTATTGGGGGAACTTATGCAAATTCTCCATTTGTCCTAATAGTGTAGATACAGCCAGATATGTCTGCCTTTGCTTTCTGCCCTAAAGTAAGCAAAGGTTAAGATGGGAAATAAATGAGGAAACAATTTTGAGAAAGGAAAACCCTCTTCTAACTTAAGCAATTATTATTATTATTTACAATAATAGTAATAATGAACAGATTAAAAAAAATAATATTAATAAAACAAGAGGGACGTCCCTGGCAGTCCAATGGTTAGAACTCCGTGCTTCCACTACAGCGGGCACAGGTTCAGTCCCCGGTTGGGGAACTAAGATCCTATATGCTTAGCAGCATGGCCAAAATAATATATATATATTAATAAAACAAGGTGACTGGTGATGGTGCTCAGTTTTAGGGGGAGTCTGCCAATGGATACTAACTTTGAAGTGTCAAGTTGCTCCCCAGATACCTGAAACTATCTTGTTCACCTTCTTTACGCATTTACATTCTGTCATTCCTTCACACTCAGATCAAGTTAGAGAATTTTAGAGGTTTTGGGTATTTCAAAAAATCATTAATCTAATTGCTCCTCTGTTTCATAGCAAAGGAAGCATATAAAGCCCGGAACATTACACAATTTGCTCTAAATCGCCCTGCCCAGGGTAGCAACACCACAAGATCATATATTTGCCAACCACCAATTTGATACCATTTCTGCCCCATGAATCTCTCTGTCTACCTGCAGCCCAGAGCCTAACTACTTGAGTTCACACAGCAGAAGACTGCAAATAAGAATCAAATCCCATCTCTGTCACTGACTGATTGATTTAGGCAAATAATTTATCTTCTCTGAACATCTATTTTTCATCTGCAAAACAAGAATATAATAAATGGAAAAAGTAATTAAAGATAGATCAA
Organism: Aethalodelphis obliquidens; assembly: GCF_003676395.1. Classification (NCBI taxonomy): domain Eukaryota; kingdom Metazoa; phylum Chordata; class Mammalia; order Artiodactyla; family Delphinidae; genus Aethalodelphis; species Aethalodelphis obliquidens. The sequence goes on along the minus strand of NW_020837957.1, from coordinate 6,647,518 downwards.
TGGAACAGGATAGAAAGCCCCGAGATAAACCCACACACATATGGTCACATTATCTTTGATAAAGGAGGCAGGAATGTACAGTGGAGAAAGGACAGCCTCTTCAATAAGTGGTGCGGGGAAAACTGGACAGCTACATGTTAAAGTATGAGATTAGATCACTCTCTAACACCATACACAAAAATAAGCTCAAAATGGATTAAAGACCTAAATGTAAGGCCAGAAACTATCAAACTCTTAGAGGAAAACATAGGCAGAACACTCTATGACATAAATCACAGCAAGATCCTTTTTGACCCACCTCCTAGAGAAATGGAAATAAAAACAAAAATAAACAAATGGGACCTAATGAAACTTCAAAGCTTTTGCACAGAAAAGGAAACCATAAACAAGACAAAAAGACAACCCTCAGAATGGGAGAAAATATTTGCAAATGAAGCAACTGACAAAGGATTAGTCTCCAAAATTTATAAGCAGCTCAATAACAAAAAAACAAACAACCCAATCCCAAAATAGGCTGAAGACCTAAATAGACATGTCTTCAAAGAAGATATACAGACTGCCAACAAACACAGGAAAGAATGCTCAACATCATTAATCATTAGAGAAATGCAAATCAAAACTACAATGAGATATCATCTCACACCAGTCAGAATGGCCATCATCAAAAAATCTAGAAACAATAAATGCTGGAGAGGGTGTGGAGAAAAGGGAACCCTCTTGCACTGTTGGTGGGAATGTAAATTGATACAGCCACTGTGGAGAACAGTATGGAGGTTCCTTAAAAAACTACAAATAGAACTACCATATGACACAGCAATCCCACTACTGGGCATATACCCTGAGAAAACCATAATTCAAAAAGAGTCATGTACCAAAATGTTCATTGCAGCTCTATTTACAATAGCCCGGAGATGGAAACAACCTAAGTGTCCATCATCGGATGAATGGATAAAGAAGATGTGGCACATATATACAATGGAATATTACTCAACCATAAAAGGAAACAAAATTGAGCTATTTGTAATGAGGTGGATAGACCTAGAGTCTGTCATACAGAGTGAAGTAAGTCAGAAAGAGAGAGACAAATACCATATGCTAACACATATATAAGGAATTTAAGAAAAAAGAATATCATGAAGAACCTAGGGGTAAGACAGGAATAAAGACACAGACCTACTAGAGAATGGACTTGAGGATATGGGGAGGGGGAAGGGTAAGCTGTGACAAAGCGAGAGAGAGGCATGGACATATATACACTACCAAACGTAAGATAGATAGCTAGTGGGAAGCCGCCGCATAGCACAGGGAGATCAGCTCGGTGCTTTGTGACCACCTGGAGGGGTGGGATAGGGAGGGTGGATAAGGAGGGAGACGCAAGAGGGAAGAGATATGGGAACATATGTATATATATAACTGATTCATTTTGTTGTAAAGCAGAAACTAGCACACCATTGTAAAGCAATTATACTCCAATAAAGATGTTAAAAAAAAAGTAATTCAAGAAACATTCATAGAACACCAGATTTCATGCTTGGTTCTGAAAATACAGATTTAATTGAAACAGACCGTACTCCTAAAGATCTCACAACTTTTCAGTGCAGCATTTTATAAACTGTACTCCACGGCACCCTGGTCCTTCAGGAAGTTAATATTGTTTGGACGGAAAAGTATAACTGTATGTCAGCTTTTGGAGATTTGTAATGCACATTAGCATATTGAAGACTTTCAAAAATTCTACTTTAGATCAGTTTAGTATAAACAAATAAAGATCTGAGATAATATTTATGAAAGTCCCTTGTTAAGTGTAAAATGGAAGACATATAATATTCATCCTGCTCTTCTGCAAATTCTTATTAGAGTTCCTACTTGTCTTTTTTTAATTTTTTTTACTTCACTAGTCTTTTTTTCTTTCTTTAGTTCATGTCTCCTAAGTAGTTAGTCATTGATGGGCTCTTGAGGTAAATTCAGATTCAGCTAATGCAATTTGCCAGGCACTGAGCTAAGCATATTCTCCATGCTTTCTGGCCCAGCACATAATAATCAGTGTAAAATTATTGGCTGCTGCTGTGAGGATGAAGCAGAACTACAGATTCCTCTGAGCTGGAGGCCAGTATCCATGAATCAGAGAAGTTGTCTTCAACACCTCTCAGAATTAAATTGCCACTCACTCCTCATTATCTCCTTTGAAATTTGGTCCTTGATGAAATATATACGCTTTTGTTCTGAAAGTCACGTTAAAACAAGGACGATAGCAAACTGCTTCAGCACGTTTAATAACAGCAACTATTGACATCAATGAAGCACTTCCGTATGCCAGGAGCTGGGAGATTATACACGTAGGCGTTTACTCCTCCCCATAACTCTACCAAACATGTTGTTGTCATTGCTGGTTTCCCCTTTTTTTTTTTTAGGCTACTGTTGAGATGATCCTGTTTTGGAGAGTTTATCCTGTTAATGTGGTGAATTAGGTTGGTTGATATTTAAATATTAAACCAAAGTTGCATAACTGATAAAGCCAGCTTGTTCTTGATATAATTTTATTTGTTTTTAGATTTGAATAGCTAGTATATATGAAGAAAGTTCACAGCAATGTTCATTAAAGATATTAGTCTGTATTTTTCTTTCCTTAAAATCCTTAAAATGTTTTTGCTAGGTTTTGGTATTGGAGATATACTGGGCTTATAAATAAATTGGGAAGTGTTCCCTCGTCTTCTATCTTCTAAAATATATTGTGAACATTGTTATTTTTCCTTCCTTAAAAATTTGATAGAATTCACAAAAATATCTCCTGGGCATGAAGTTTTGTTATTTTGGGAAGGTTTTGATAATGAAATCTTTTAACATGTAATTGCTATTCATATTTCTATTTCAACATCTTGTACCAGTTTTTTTTTTTTTTTTTTACGGTATGCGGGTCTCTCACTGTTGTGGCCTCTCCTGTTGCGGAGCACAGGCTCCGGACGCTCAGGCTCAGCGGCCATGGCTCACGGGCCCAGCCGCTCTGCGGCATGTGGGATCTTCCCGGACCGGGGCATGAACCAGTGTCCCCTGCATCGGCAGGCGGACTCTCAACCACTGCGCCACCAGGGAAGCCCGTACCAGTTTTTTGAGTTATGCGGTTCAAAGAACTTGTTCATTTTATCTAAGTCATCAAATTCATTGGCTTTATGTCATTCGTAATATTTGCTTATTATCCTTTTATTATCTGTAGGATCTGTAGAGATATCCCAATTTTATTCTTGGTATTGTTAATTTGTATTTTTTTCTCTTTTGCTCTTTATCAGTATAGCTAGGGTTTTATTAATTGTATTAATTTTATCAAAGGACCAACTTTTGCCTTTGTTATTTTCCTCTATTATGTCTGTTTTGTATATCACTTATTTTTGTTCTTCATATTTTTATTTTTCATATTTTTATATTTATTTTTCATGTTTCCATTTATCTTCATTTAAAATGTCCTTGCTTTTTCTAGCTTCTTATGGTGGACAATTATAATATTGAATTTAAACCTTTCTTCTTTGCTAATATAAGCAATTAGAGCTGTAATAGTTTCCCTCTAAGCACTGCTTTAGCAGTTTACCATGAATTTTGATATATTGTATTTTCATTATCATTCAGTTTGATATATATTCTAATTTCCCTTGTCATTTCTTTATTCACCCTGGGTTCATGTAAAAGTGTGTTGTTTACTTTATAAATAATTGAAGATTTTCCAGTTATCCCAGGTATCTTTATATATTAATTACTAATTTAATTATCTTATGGTCAAACTCTTCTGCAAAAATCAATATTTTCAAATTCATGAGAAATATTTTATGGCCCAGTAGATGATCTGTCTTGGTGATGTTCCATGTTCATTAAAAAGAATGTGGGCTTCCCTGGTGGCGCAGTGGGTGAGATGCCGATGAGGAAGATGTGGGTTCGTGCCCCGGTCTGGGAGGATCCCACATGCCGCGGAGTGGCGGGGCTCGTGATCCATGGCTGCTGAGCCTGCGCATCCGGAGCCTGTGCTCCGCAACGGGAGAGGACACAGCGGTGAGAGGCCCGCGTACCACAAAAAAAAAAAAAAAAAAAGTGTGTATTCTGTAGTTGTTAGTTGTTAGTGAAGCATTCCATATCAATCAGATTTAGATCTCCAGCCATGATTGTGGATTTTTTTTCTCGATTTCTGTCATTGTTTGCTTCATGTATTTTGAAGTTTGTTATAGATATATATTTATATATACACATAGAAAGTGAGAGACAAGAAGTATGTGTGTATGAATATATGTATACATATATGTTTATATGTACATATGTGTGTATATATATACATATCTGATAATAATTCTTGTTTTGATGTAGACTTCATCTAATCTTAATATAGCCACAATTGCTTTCTTTGCATGGCATATATTTTCTATTTATTTACCTATCTGTGACTTTATGTTTAAAGTGTATCTCTTGTAGACAGCATATAGTTGGGTAGTGCATTTTTATCCAGTTTGAAAATTTGTGGCTTTTAATTAAAATGATTAATTCAGTATATTTAATGTAACTTTTACATTGTTTGCTTTAATTATAAAATTTTGCTAGGTGTATTTTTTGTCTATATTTTTTCCCCTTTGTTCCTTCTTTTTTTGCCTTCTATTCAATTAAATGAATATTTTTGAGTATCCTATTTTAATTCTCCTAATGAGTTTTTCATTTTTATTACTATTCTATGTATTCCAATATGTATCTTTGACTTCTCAAGTCTTCCTAGGGTTAATATTGTATACTTCACACTAAATATATTTTTTAAATGCACCTTACAACACTAAAACTCCATTTTTGCTCTCATTGGATGTTCTATTTTTGTCATATATTTTACATGTATAAATATTATAAACCTCATAAGAAAATGTTTTTTTCACTTAAACAGTCAAATATCTCAAGGAAATGAAAAAGAAAAAAAAAATGGTAATCTATCCTATTTACCCAGAAATTTACACTTTCTAGTGGTTGTCAATCCTGTTTGATATAGGTTGAATTATGTCCCCTCAAAATTCATATGTTTAAGTCCTAACCCATAGTACTTCAGAATATGATCTTATTTGAAAGTAGAGTGGTTGCAGATGTAATTAGTTAAGATGAAGTGTTAGGGTGGGCCCTATTCCAATATGACTGGAGTCCCATAAAAAGGGAAAATTTGGACATACAGACATATACACACAGAGAGAACGCCATGTGAAGATGAAGGCAGAGATCAGGGTGATGCTCCTATAAAATAAGGAACACCATAGATTACCTGCAAACCACCAGAAACTAAGAGGGAGGCAGAAAACAGATTTTCTTCACAGCCTTCAGAAGGAACCAAAGGCTGATATCTTGATTTTGGACTTCTAGCCTCCAGAACTGTGAGACAATAAATTTCTGTTTCTCAAACCATCCAGTTTATGGTCTTTTGTTGCAGCAGCCTTAGCAAATTAATACACTGCTCACAGATGCAATTTTCTATTATAATTTCCCTTTAGCCTGAAACCCACTGGACTTGCTCTGTATATTTTCTGTAGGTATATCCAGTTCCTTAAAATTAGCTAAAGGCAAGTTTTTTCCCACTGTCCTTAATGCCCCAAACTTGACTCACTTCTTTTTTTCTATAGTTGTTTCTGACCTCCTTTTGGGAATATTCCTGATATAAATGAGCTTATCTATTAACATTTAAGAAAGTCATCTCAGAAAATTGGCCAGAGTGGCAGTTTTAAATTAACCTTCTGACAACTTATTTTGCAGGTGAATATTTAAAATAAGGAAGTCCAAACTGGAGGAAATAAGCAATCTTCCAAAATGGGCTTTACAAATAGTGATAATAATAAAAACAACTTATGTTCCCTATTCCTTAAAGTAGCAGCCATGCTGGCATTCAAATTACTGCTGTTAACTTAGGGTACCACATTAATTTTCAGAAATGTTTCATTTATAAAGAAGCAGGAAAAGTCCTGCTTCCTGATAACTACCTCATATTTCCATTTCAGGTGAACAGAAGTTGAATGGAAATACAGTTCATAAAAAAAATGTAAGCTGAAAATAAGTGACTTCTTGACATCCAGTAGAAACGGCAGCTTAGATGGGAAAGAAAATTTTGTTCATACCCAGTATCAAATGTATCTGCAATATTATTGAAGAAGTAATGAGAATTTATCTCCTGAAGTCATTTAATACCCATTACTAAAGGAGTTCTCAAATGCTTGTTCTGTGAGTACATACACACCTAGGCCTTTGGTGCACACACCAAAAGATATATTGCAATTATGTTGGCTGTATTTTCTAAGCCTAACATCATGTCACATGGTTTGACCATAATATTTAATATTGTAATCAAGACAACATTATACAATTTAGAATGTTATGATCATCATAATATAGATATGTACTAGAACTGAGAGAGAAAACTAACATTAAATGAATATTTATTATTATGCATTAGACATATTGTATATTGCTCTACTGATTTCTAACAGCATCATTATTGCTAGGCAGGAATTGTTATTTTTAATATAAAAAATTAAGATTCAGCTAATAAGTGAAAAGATAAAATATGAATTTAAGTCAGTCTGACTTATACTATATGTTAAAACATTTTATAACATCTTTCAAAGAAAGAAGATTAATTAAGAAGCCACTGAGCATTCAGATTAAGACTATATAAATTAAGATATAGTCAGTGATAACATACAAAAAATATTTAAGAATATTTATGAAGTAAAATTTATAGAAGTTGTCAAATATTTTTATGTTAGTAGATGAGGGAAAAGAAGAATTTAGAGAATAAGTCAACAGTTCTCAAGTCCACATACATAAAAATAATACTAGCAACTCCCCTTTCTTTATCCTGAAATAAAATTTCTAGATATCTAAAAATTATCTGCATCCATTTGTTAAGCAAAATCAGTATAATCCTTTAAATGGGACATATAATAAGAGAAATTAAAGGAAAACAATTTTAGCAAAATGTACTTCAGTATATAAACCACAGCATGATTACCTTGGGAAAGCATAAGGACGTTTTTATGCCTTAAATGGATGAATGAAAGAAGAATGAATAAAGTGATTCTACAAATTTTTGTACCCATATGAATGATAACTATGAATATGACAGCTACAAAAGCAGACTTATGGAGTAGTTATTATTGGAGACTCAAAGACCCTGAGCTGTGTTGCCAACAGTGATATAATTTTCTGTAATGATGAAAACCTCTTGGCAGTTATTAGGAAAATGGACAGTTTACATGGTGTATGAATTTCTGGAAATTCGTTATATATTGAAACTGCCAAAAATTCTGTATGCTTAATGTAACAGAGAGTTGGATTCAAGGATGAAGGAATTTTAAAAAAAAGTTTTTTTTTTACCTTTCTGAATGTCCGGCCAGACATTTAAAATTCATTCAACTTGTGAAACAATTTTGGGGAGAATGTGGGCAACCTGATCTACAGGTTGTTTAGTATCTCTAGCCCCTACAAAAGAAATTGTACTGGTAACCCTCATTTTTTATGACAACCCCAACCCAAAAGACCACACAAATGTCCAAAATGCCCCATTAGGAGAATATCTTTCCTTTCGAGAACTGCTGCACTAAGATCTTGAGCCTTGGTGTTGGGGATTATGTAGATGCCGTTCATAAAGTTTGGGAACATGTAAGAAAGAGCAAGTTTTGGAAGGACAGATAATGAGATCAGTTTTAGATATATTGAGATGGAATTAATGTAGGATATTCATGTAGGGTTATGCATGACAAGTTGGAAATAAAGAACAATAATTCAAAAGAGAGACTAGAGAGTAGTTTGGAACTATAAGAATGGGGTAAATGGTCAGAGAAGAGGATATAGAAATTAGAAGGAAAGAAATATAAAGACAGATCCATTTAAAATTATATTTAGGGAAAAGAAAATCAAATGGCAACCAGCAAATTAAAGCAAAAAGTAAAATACAGAGGGATAACAGAAGTGGGATATATATATATATATATATATATATATTTTTTTTTTTTTAATTTATTTTTGGCTGCATTGGGTCTTTGTTTCTGTGTGTGGGCTTTCTCTAGTTGTGGCAAACGGGGGCTACTCTTCCTTGCGGTGCACGGGCTTCTTATTGCAGTGGCTTCTCTTGTTGTGGAGCACGGACTCTAGGCGTGCGGGCTTCAGAGGTTGTGGCGTGTGGGCTCCGTAGTTGTGGCTCGTGGGCTCTAGAGTACAGGCTCAGTAGTTGTGGCTCACAGGCTTAGTTGCTCCACAGCATGTGGGATCTTCCCGGACCAGGGATCGAACCCGTGCCCCCTGCATTGGCAGGCGATACTTACCCACTGAGCCACCAGGGAAGTCCAGGGCATACATATTTTAATGAAGAAAACGGAAAGAGAGATTTAGAAAGAAAGAGTGGCTGGCACTCTCAAATACTTTAAAGAAGTGAAGGAGAACAAGCTGAAGAACCAAGACAGTTCTGCAGGATTTGGTAGCATGACATAGTTAAATGCTACATGTGGAAGGGATTGAGAGGAGTAGAAACTGAAGATGCAGGAACAGGAATATGCATTGTTTCCTTTACCAGCTCTACTTGACATCAGACTCGAAACATTCAAGTTGCGAGCTTAGTCCAGGACAGACAATTGCTGAGAACAGCTAGACAATCTAGAAAAAAGAACAATCTGGTAGCATTATAATGGCCACATTCTCATTGGCATGTGGATCTGGAATGAATCCTATTTCCTTCACAGCATTCAGTGGATCTTAGATGAGCTCCGGGCATAAGACTAGCCATTCATTGGTCTCCATATCCTGTAGAGATAGAAATTCTGCCATGGCAGCACCAGTCTGACAGGGTTTGCACACTCAGCCAGGCTCCTGTGCATGCTCCGCTTCTGAAACCAGACCAGCTCCAAAATCCCAGTGCCTGATTAGAACCCTCGTCTCACTGAACAGACCTTCTGGTCTGCAGTCCTCTGTGCCTTGATGCAAATATCCCCACTAACCAAAGACATCTTTGAAACTTTGACAAGCCCATACCAGGTGACACCAGGATCCCTTCCATTCCAGTTCTTCATGCTGTTATGGACACCATATTTAATGTTGGCTTTGCAGGCAGGATTCTAGCTTCTTGCTCTTCCCCATTAGCTTTCATGTTCCTACATCTATAAGAGGCAAGCCTAGATGAATAAACTCAGCTGAGGAAAAGGAGGTGAGCGCAGAATGCCCACTCAAGAAATTTAGAGGTAAAAATGGCACAATGGACATTTTCCTCAAGCAGTATTATTGATGAGATCATTGAAAAGCCATCCTGGGACAAAAAACTCAGATACTAAATAAATGACAACTTGCTTTAGAGAGAGAGAGAGAGAGAGAGAATAATAAGCCAAAAAATTCAGAGTAAGATAACTCTTCTGGGGTGTTGGGAGAGTAACATGATTGTATAGTGTCTTCAAAGGCAGTGCTCACACATATTTTATTTCTTAAAATGGGTAACAGTAGGTATTTGTTTTATTATGGATACACATATTATTGGGGTGTATGTAATATTGCACATGAATAGAAGGTATATTTTTAATGGGGTGATAACAACCAAAGCGTCATCAACAATAATCTAATCCTTTGTTATTTGTACATCATGTTCCAGATATTATGATACTATTTTTTTTTTTTTTTTGCGGTATGCAGGCCTCTCACTGTTGTGGCCTCTCCCGTCGTGGAACATAGGCTCTGGATGCGCAGGGTCAGTGGCCGTGGCTCACGGGCCCAGCCGCTCCGCGGCATGTGGGATCTTCCCGGACTGGGGCACGAACCCGTGTTCCCTACATCGGCAGGCAGACTCTCAACCACTGCGCCACCAGGGAAGCCCTGTGATACTATTAATTTTCACAGAAATTCTGTAAGATAGTGATTATTATCCTTATCACCCATATGCTATAGAAGATCAAGTAATGCGATTGCGAAAAAGGGCCCTGGAGTCTGAGGACTTAGGTTCAAGTCTATGAACTGCTACCCACTTGCTATGTGTCCTGAAGTAGTTTACACACTGTTTTTATGCCTCCACTTCCTCATCTGTAAAATGCGGATAATAGAGCTGTTTACCTCCAAGATTGGTTATGAAATAATCAATGTACAACTGTGTTGTTATTCTAATTCCTTTTAGTATTCCTAACTGATGGTGTCAAGCTTCATATTTCCAAAGTCTATGGTGTACCATTGTTTAACTTAAGGGCGGGACTGGCGGACTATTTAAGAGAGTGAGGATAATTAATAAGTCAAGGTCTCAGGCAGTAAGAGAGAATGGAACGATCTCATTTCTTTTAGGATTTAGCCTAATAGGCATAAAAGGATAGAGCATCTAGTTTCCTTTTCAGCAGTAATTTTGAAGCTTTCTCTGCCCTTTGCAAAGCTGGAGATTTCACATGAGCTAGATCTCAAGGGCTCTGCTTGGCACCAGGAATAAGTACATTTGACCAGGTTTAATAGGGTGAATAGCAATGCCTTTGCTGAAGTAAAAGTCAGACCATATTTTTCCTTCTTTTCAAATATCACACTTGATATCCCAGCCCGCCAGGAGAAAGATGTGCAATTTTCCATATTTTAAACACAGTACACACAAAACCAATCTATGTATCAAGTAGGAGCCATAGATAGCTATGATTTCTACCTGAAAATATTTTAATCTAAAAAAAGTCAGGAAGAACTTTGTAAAAATTGGACAGAATTTTATGGAGTCATTTGAATATATTCCAGGGAATGCCCAGTGTCCATCAGTGATCAGCAAATGAAGAGGTTATTCACATCACGATGGCTGTTTCAGAGGCAGTGTAACATGGTGGTTAATGCTGTGGGCTCAGGAGCCAGAGTGCTTAGCTTTGTATCCCGAGTCTGTCACTCACTAGCTGCATGACCATGGACAAATTACTTAACCTCTTTGTGCCTCAGTTTTCTGTTTTGAAATGGGTTCATTAAAAGTACTGACCTCATAGGACTTGCAAGGTTTAGGTGAGTTAGTACTTACTATACAACCTGCTGTTCTAAGAAAAATTCTAGGCACTTAGTAAGCAATCAGTTTTAAATGTTACCACAATATTAATTATTTCTTTATACCATTGACATTGTTTTATATCAGAGGAGTTTATTATAACTCATAAGAGACTGTAAAACTTTGTGAGATAGGAATGATTGATTATTCAATTTATAATGAATGATTTTTTTTTTAAAATCATTGGAAGACTTTTTAATCATCAAGTTGGGAGAAGACAATGGAAGCTAAAATATAATATTTTAGCTTCAGTATGGTCAAGATATTACACACCCTTTGAAACAACAGTTCACTCTTGGTTATTTCTGCCAAAAAGAAAATTTCCAGCTATTTGTGCAAAAACAGACATAACGATGCTCAGGAGAGTGTATTTAATAATGCTAAAAATTTGACAGCAACCTGAACATCCAACAATGGAAAATTAATTTACTAAACCATGGTATAATACTATATGCATTAAAAATATGTTGTTAAAGAATATTGCTGTGTAAAATGATAAGTAGAAAACTAAACGGCTACAAAACAGCATTTACATTATCATAATGTATAAAGGCAAACATATGTATTAAGATTACGTACAAATTGCATATACAACAAAATACTTATAATGGGGCATTTAATTAGTGGAATTGTTGATTTTTTTTTCCTTTGTGCTTCTCTGTATTTTCCAAGTTTTTGGAATTGAACATATATTAATTTTATATTTATAAAAGGTTATTGAAATTAATTATGACTAAAAATATTGGATATGTAAATTGTAAATTTACAAGTATGTAAAGTTCAAGTTATAAAAATAATAAGGATATTAATTTCAAGAAAATAATATCCAAAAATTTTAGTAAATATAAACACGTTTTCCCTCTGACAGATTCAGCAAACACAATCCAGATGCTTTAACAGCTCCAAAGAGGACAGAAATTTAAAAATAAGCCATTAGTTAGAAAAGCATCACAGGCCTAAACTTCAGGTGGCTGATTATTGGTAGACATTAGGCACTTTATGAACCTAACCGTGATTTGATTATTTATAATAAAGGATAACATAGCTATAAACAAAGCATGATGTGGATTTTTGGTGTGCTGGAAACACTGATGTTCATTTCATTACCAGAAACTTCACCTATTAAAAATGTGAATATTGTAGAATTCCTTTACACTTATTAATTCATATATTTTTTCAAAACTATTTACCAAATACTTTCTAAATTATTAATGCCTTGGACTAGGCAATTTAAATAGAGAAATGAATTGTATGTTTCCTGCTCTAAAGGCTTTATACAAGTTATAATACAATGTTTTGCAGTACATTGTTTTGTTATGTGTTATAAATAATGCGTCGTATGTAGTTGTGTGGCCCTTTCCAGATTCTTGGACAGCAATACCATAGAAATGAATATCGTTTCCACAAGACTCTTAGGCAAGCAAAGCTTTTTATTAAAAGAGATAGATAGCTTCTGCACAAGGGAGAATGCAGGAAAAGAGTGCAAGCTCTCCAAGTAGAAGGGGCGAGTTGCTTTTATAACAAAAGGGAGGGTTTGTCTCATGATCACTGATAATTTCCAGAAATGGTCAGACTCCTATGATCAGCAGCAGGTGGCTCCATTGTGGCAATCAGGAATAGCGGGGGCTTCTGAGGAAAGGAAGAAATGCATGAGAATTTTCTGCAAGAAAACACAGGAACAGATAAGGTTAAAATTTACAGTTGAGCTTCTTGTCTTGTGGCAACTAGGTATACTCCTTAGTGTAGCAGAGATAGTTAATCTTTTATCCCTGGGAGCCTGACTTTTGTCTCTGGGACTCAGGCCCCCAGGGCCTTTGTTCTTTAGCTTTCAAGGCCTGTTTTGCCCAAGGCCATTCCCATGTTCTTTTCCAAAATGGCTGTACTCTTGTCTTTATGTATCATTTGTGTATAGTTACAGTACAATGTGTTTTGTTCTGGATTAGCACCTAACGTGAAATGAATTTTGTTGCATTGTATTAACTCGTTCTAGAGTCTTCATCATTAGTACTGAGAAAACTGACTCATCATTTCACTTAGTACCCCATGTCCAAATAGACACCATACTCCAAACCGTGTGATACAGTAATTTTTAAAGACTTAAAGTCAAATGCTCTGTCCTTTATCAATCCAACTTCACCAAAATCAGCTTTAAACTACTTTAGTCATTATTAGTCACTTATGGATATGGAAAAGTACCTCTAGATTGATTAAGATAGTGACACCTGAAATTCATGAATTGCAACGAAGGAATAATACTTGTCCAATCCACTGGTTTTAAATTTCTTCCAGCTCTTCACTTGGCAAGTAGTTGTCTAAGAGCTTGACATAATCAGGATTAAATGTTGTTAAGTATAAAAGGATGAGAGTATATTTGGATTTTCATGTCATTGACATTCCATGGATAAGAGTGCACAATCAGTCACTCATCATTTTGAGCTGTAAAGAGATTTTGTGATTCAAATCAGAAAAAAAATTTTTTTTCACTGAATCATCACAACTGTAGAAGTGGTTTTGACTTTGATGGCACTCAAAATTAGTGAGGAAAAAAACACCTCAAAAGCCTGCAGTAACATCAAAATATTAACATTGCATCAGCTGGCAAAGCTGTCTACCTATTTCAGGACTGTTTTAGCTCTATAGTTCAGAAGGATTAATAAACCTTTATCTTCCCAGTACACTATATACATTTCGCTGGGTCTCTGCCAATCTTTTGGATGGACCTGAGCTTATTAGTGTCCCTAAAAGTTGTAGCCAGAACAACTCAGAAGCAGTTCTGCTACCTCGAATATAGTTACGACAAACTCATAGCATTGTGGAAGTAGAGAAAAGAATAGGATCAAGAATTCTTTGTCACTAATGGACAGAAATACTCTCAGTGAAAAATAACACACAGTAATCTTGACAGCCAAATCTGTTTGACCGTGTCCTGCTTCCCACATCATGATCAAGTCTACTATCTAAAGGGACTATAGCCAGAGTAATTGGCAGGTGTATAAAAAACCACCACGGAAGTTCTTTGGAAGGGAATATATGACGGCACAAAATAAAGTGGTTAGCCTCAAATAACGAAAGTCTGTTTTCCTGGCGTCAAAGAAGGACCTCGACTGGAGAAAAATAAGAAGATGATGAGATGATGATAAGAAGCATTTATATAGTTCTTACTAGTTGGTAATCATTGTTTAATTATTTGTATATTTAATTCATTTATTCAGCAAAGAAACTCTTATTATGTTAGTACTATTTTCATCCCCACTTTAAAGATATGAAAACTGAAACTCAGTCAGGCAAATTCACTTGCCTAAGGTCACACAGGTAATACATAACACAGCAGGGATTCCACACTGGCAGTCTGCTCTGTGTCTGTGCTCTTAAGTCCTCTGTTTTGCCATCAGCAAATAGTGAGTGAATAGATGCATAGGAGCAAAATATTTTCAAGAATCAAAACAAACAAAAAGGGCTTCCCTGGTCACACAATGGTTAAGAATCTGCCTGCCAATGCAGGGGACACGGGTTCGAGCCCTGGTCAGGGAAGATCCCACATGCCGTGGAGCAACTAAGCCAGTGTGCCACAACTACTGAGCCTGCGCTCTAGACCTCACAAACCACAACTACTGAAGCCCATGCACCACAACTACTGAAGCCCACGTGCCTCGAGCCCGTGCTCTGCAATAAGAGAAGCCACTGCAACGAGAAGCCCGTGCACCACAACTAGAGAAAGCCCGCGCACAGCAACGAACACCCAACACAACCAAAAATAAATAAATTTAGAACAAACAAACAAGTTCATATATACTCTTGAAAGTTCTTGGCCCTGTCTTTCAGAGACCTAAACAGTGATAAGCAACTTATGACCCATAGGTCGCACAAAATCTAATTCCAAAAACAAGAGAAAAAAAAAAGTTAAAGCTGATGCAATGTGAACACTGCAACACGATAGCAGTTGAATAGCAGTTGATATTTGGCACCTGTAATTACTAAAGGCAATTTAATTATCCACGCCTCATATTTTTTAATTCTCTGGGAAACAAAACTCTCATCAATGTTTATTCCCTCAGCATGTGAAATGGCTGAAATCTCTGCTTTGTTTCTCATCTTCACAGCCCTGCTTTTTCAGCCTCTCAGCAGCTATCTATGAATCAGCCAAGGCCTGACAGAGAAAAGCAGTATGGACTTTGGAGCACCTCTCTGGATTTTCTTTTTCTCATAAGCCTTGTGTCTTGGTAGCATTCTGATAAATGAAAATAGATTTGCTTTTAAAATATTGTTTCCAGCTACTCCAATTCTTCTGAATGTGAGGCTTGGTTCAAAGCAAGGCAAATTAATCCATCATTGTTAATTAAAGACCTGACCTCCTACCTAAACTTTAAAGGGAGATTTTTTTTTTCCAGAGCAGAAAATAGAGACCTTTAATCATTTGACCATTAAGACAATTGTTTACTCTTAAATGCTCACCAACCAGTAGTAGGTAGCTAAAGGGATGTACCTTTGCATACCAGTCTACATAATGTTCCCTTTTCTTTTTCTCAAATAGGTATTTTTATGGCAGTTATCCCCTGCAGGGTTCATAGAATATGGGATTCCAGAACACAAAATCCAACATCAGGGACTTATAGGGGTAATGCACATCATTCAGTGACTATGAACTGGGAATTAGATGCAGTAACTGTATGAGTCTTTGGTTATATCTTAATGGAAAGAGAGAGCATGCATTTTTAGTTATAGGAGAAATAGTTGCATTGTACTACTGTCAGAGAAAAAGTGGAAAATTTTATTCAAGCCAAATTTGAGGATTATAACCTGGGAAGAACATTTTAGAAATCTCTGAGAACTGTTCCACTCGTTAGAAGTCAAGGCACAGTTATATAAGTTTTTTGAGACAGAAGGCTGTACATCAAATGACATATTATTGACAGTTTACATAATCCAGATCTAGGTGCCATGTGAACCCTTATCAAGAAGCAATATTATCTTTAAGGAGCTGTCTTACTGATGCTAGGAAAATACTGCTCTTTATGATTGAGCAGGTATTTCTGCCAATAAGGAAGGCTTGGTTGATACATAATGCAGGTACACCATGCACAGTGAGGGAAAGAGGAGGCCAAAGGAAAGAGATTTTTTCATTAAAATTTTTTTTGTCTTGCCATAAGATATGAATTTTATTTCACACTACTTATGAGCATTATTTAAATTGTGGCAATGAGATGAAATTTGTGTTTGTGTGTGTACATTTGCACGTGCATGTGCCATCCAAGCGGTTGATTGTGTTTTATATTTGTTGCTTTTATAGCCAACCTTCTGTGCTTCCTTCTATTAAGTGAATAGAGAATTTTATTTGAATATACCTTTTCCCTACTCCCTCAGTTCAAGTGATAATGGTATAGCTGGCTCTAACACTTGTGTATGTTCAGGCCACTCAAGATGGCTGTTCTCTTGCTCTTTGTACATCCCCTGTCTGACCAGTGCCTGCTTCACCTACACCCTACCCACTTGACTGACCTTCCTACATACTTGCCTCAGGCTCCAGTTACTGATTGTTCCAAAAGGCAGATGCAAACAGTTGCTAATCAGGGAAGTGAGGGAATGCAGAACCTAAGGAGGAGTAGTCAAGAAACAGTAGTGCAGCCATGGGACAAGGTCCTGGTTCCTCCTTAAGGAATATACATAACAATATATCTTTGAGTTCTTTTATAGGAACTAAGGCCTCCACCCATATAGAAGATGGTAACTATAGGCTCAGACCCCAGACTGGTTGAAAACCAGAGGCTGATGATTGAGAGTCCTGGAACACTGCCCTGTTACCTCACCATCAAATAATCAGAAGAAAGTCATGCACCCTGAAGCCCTCACTCCAAATTTTGCCTAGAAAAATTTCTCCCCAGAAACCATCAGGGAGTTGGAGATTTTTGAACATGAGCCACCCATTTTCCTTGCTTGGCTCTGCAGTTAACCTTTCTCTTGCTCCAAACTCTGACATTTCACTTTGTTTGCCTCACTGTGTAGGAACTTGCATTCCATAACAAACCCACACTCTTCCTATAATTGTTAGACCTAGGATTTTTGCTAGAATTATTGGGAAAGAAGCATGCTATGTCACCGTGGTTTCTAAGCTGGGATGATATAAGTTTGAAATGGTCATGGGCCACCACAAGAATGTGTGAGCCTAATTGTGGGAGAAGTAGAGCTGAGGAATTGAGACAGATTCCTGATGATCTGAGTACTTCCTGATAACCACCTTTACCTAAAGGAAAAGGGAACTACTATAGAAGGATCCCAGAAGTCAGACAGAGCAGACTGTATACTTCCAGAATTTATACATTTCCTTTATGTTTTTCTTTTTGCTCAAGATAGTTTGAATTGGATTTTTACAATTCATATCTGAAAGAATTCAATTGAAAAATATTTTGTGATTGCTTGATGGAGTAGGATTTGCTAAGCAAAAAAGAAATGGGAGAAATTTCAAAGGAAGAGATATAAAGATTTCACTGATGTCAGTAGATGAAAGTCATTGTGATGCTTCCCCATAAGACCCTTGAAATTAGAAAAATAAGATTGCTCTGTGTGAATTAAACCAAGAAATCAATGCCTAATGAATAAAAATTAAGATAAGCAAAGTCACACTAAAGCTAGAATGTGGATTTTGTTCTGGTTGTATAGTCTTTGGAATTAAAAAGGAGGTCTATGGCTTCCTCTTTATCAGGCCTGGCATTGTGAAGGGTTAGTTGGAAAGCCTTACCAAACATCTTCATGGAAATTTTCTTTCCTTTTTTTTTTTTGATCAAAAAATCAGACCCAGGTCATCTTGTAACTGAGCAGGACCCTATGGAGCCTTCCCAGACCAGACTACCTCAGCACCATGTCCTCCACCTGCCTCTTGTCTGCAGAAAAACTGTAGCCTCCTCGGCCTTCCCCGAGGTCCAAAGAGTAAATTTAATCAGAGAAGTGAGAAAATGCAGTAAGAAAAGAGAACAGTCAAGCAAGACAAAATAATACTTTAGCCATTAAACAAAGTCAAGGACCTTTAGTTCCTCTTCAAGAGCTATAGATAATATTCTGGACCATGTCCTTCGAGTTGTTTTGAAGATACTGAAACGACTTCACCAAGTGAGAGCAGTTAACCGTATGCTACCTACAAGCACATATGTAAACCCAAGACCAGCTGGAACCAGGAGGCTGATGATGTTGATTCCTGATTACCTCACCACCAACCAATCAGAAGAATGTCCACGAGCTGATCACACACCTCACAACCCCCCTCTCTCACCCTATCTTTAAAAACCTTTCCTTGAAAGCCTTCGGGGAGCTTGGGTCTTTTAAGCACTAGCTGCCCTGGACTCCCTGCTTGTTGTCTGCAATAAATGCTCCACTTTCTTTTACCACAGCCCGGTGTCAGTAGGTTGGCTTTACTGCACACAGGCAAGTGGACCCAAGTTTAGTTCAGTAACTATTTGACCCAAATATCATTCCAGTAGTTGCACTGTGTTCCCTTTTGTGCTATGAGACATTTAATTTGTAAAATTCTGTGTAGAATGCTGAAACTCAGAGAGAGAGAGAAAAGGAGAAAGATTCTTGTAAGATGTTGCAAATCTGCCAGGGCGCCAAGACCCATGTGAAGGGAAGAGAGGTTGAATAAGGTTATTTTCAGTGAGCTGAAAACACTGTACTTTAATTATAAAATTGCAGGTTAAATAAGCTAACAAAAAGGACAGGAAATTAAGACAGAGGTAGTTTGGGAACCAAGGGATTTCTCCAGTTGCTGTAGCAGATGCTGGATTTCCTGCTGAATTACCTCAGAGAGATCTGCATTCTGGAAAGTCAGATCTCTTGAATAAACTCAGGAATTCCATCCTATGGATTTTTAAGATACATACCAACACATAAAGTGGTTTGATTACATTCTGGGAAAACAAAGTTCAACTTGGCCAACCAAATCTTTGGTCTCTAAAATATTGATTTGATTGATAAAAAATAAAATATTTCATTTCATTATTTTAGTGTCACATACAGTTCATATCTTTGGTCCCTGAACCATAGTAATTCAATAAATTTTGTAAACAAACCAACAAAAGTAAAATTGTCTCAATTTTCCTACCAAACCTCAGTGAGTTTGCTTCATCAAATTTGCAGTTGGTTTTACAGAATTAACTACTCCAGTAAGTCAAAATGCCTTATTCAGTCATTTTGTGTTACACTAGCTAACTTTTAAGATAAATGGCTGTAGCACTGCATTGAAATGAAAATAAGAGCAATAGGAATTTTCTCCTGGAAAAGAAAAATGCCGAGAAATGTCTACTATTAATTGCTTTTAGTTTGTGATGCAAAGAGAAAACACACAGGTAACATACCAGAAAAGGATGTATTTCTCTCCTGTGTAAATTATTGCACTGAATTTTGAAAATGTTTTACAGCTTTAATATGCTGGTTGAGAAACCATTTTTAGAACTTGCAAATAGAGCAGGTTTACCACTCTTCAGACTCTCTTTACTCTTTGAAATCTTCACAGTGGCCATATCAAGTTCCCACAGCATTATGTTGGCAGTGTGTTTTCTCTGACCCCTTGGGACTTTTGCAATAGTGATATTGACCCTTTGATGTCTACACTCAAATTTTTTTGATCTTGAAAGTAGAAAAATAAATATATTTGCTTATTTCTAAAACCATTTTCACACAAAAAGTCTGTATTCACCTGTTGTTTATTTCCTTGAATGGTTTTGTTTTCTATTGAATCTTTTCTATTTACAAAGTATAACAGATTCTAATAACTGTGTTATGATCTTTTGAGTTTCCTTTAGCACCCCAGTTAATTGACCACCAGCAATAGTAAGGTATTTATGCAGTGACAGATAAGTGTCCAGAAAGTAAAATCAAAGAATTTGCTTAGGCAAGAAATGTTAACAAAACAGCATTTGAAACAGCAAGTAGGTAGAAGCACAGCAGGAAGCTGGTGGTCAAAGGCAGCCTGGAAACTACATTAATGAACATCCTGTTTGAACCGGAGAGGACAGTGTCAGCTACTTACTTGCATCCTGCTCTGAGAAGATTAGTCCTCTACAGGGAAGCCCAGGAAATCAGGGTAGATTAGTGCCAAATTAAATGAAAACAAAATACACCCACAGAAGGAGTATTCTTTTCATCACTTTAGAGAATCCTTCCATTTCATAAACTGCACAGAATTAATGAGTTAAGTTTGCAGAAGCACTTGCCATAAATGCTTAAGATTAACTGCAAAAGATGTCTAGAATTCAAGCAGAATTGTGATGTACTAACAAAAACTTATTTCCAAATGGTACAAATCATGACACACATGCAAATGTAGAATGAACATATGTCTAAAATTTACTTGACTTATTAATTGATGAAGGATCAGTATGATAGTCAACGTGATTCAAAGGGCATTTTAAGAACTATATATTTATAGGATATTTGATAAAAGAATCTTAGGAAGAATTATTGTTCTATTATATACTGTTCACATTTAGGGTTAATTTTCTTACAATAGAAATTATTTGCACTTCTGTCATATGAAATCTCCAAGGTCACATGTAACTTCACAGTCTTAACTCTTAATAAATAATAAATATCAATGTCAAACAATGGTACATTCTCTTAAAGAATTAACTGTTAGGTGATTCAGTTAAATAATGCTTCAATGTGACATTGAAAAGATATGCAAGCATTCTTTTGCCTTATTTATATGTCATTTATATGTTTTTGGATACTTTTTCCTAGCAATACTAAGCAGATAGGCAGGAACTAAGTCTTTGTATTTATAACCAAGATGTGCCATTATTTCCTCAATGTGTAATAGCCAAAAATTTTCCTGTTATGCCAACTAATTGTTTTCAAATACTGATCCTGGGACTTCTGTTGTAGTGCAGTAGTTAAGAACCCGCCTGCCAATGCAGGGGACACAGGTTTGAGCCCTGATCCGGGAAGATCCCACATGCCTTAGAGCAACTAAGCCTGTGCGCCACAACTACTGAGCCTGCGTTCCCGTGAGCCACAGCTACTGAGACTGAGCGCCACAACTACTGAAGCCCACACACCACAACTACCAAAGCCTGCGTTTTCTACGGCCTGCGTGCTGCAGCTACTGAGCCTGCATGCCACAACTACTGAAGCCTGCGCGCCTAGAGCCCATGCTCCACAACAAGAGGAGCCACCGCAATGAGAAGTCCATGCACCGCAACAAAGAGTAGCCCATGCTCACCGCAACTAGAGAAATTCCGTGCACAGCAATGAAGACCCAAATGCAGCCAATAAATAAATAAACAAAAATTAACAACCTAAAATACTGATCCTATTTGTCATTTATCTCTTGCCTAAAATATTTTATAGTTCTTTGAGGGGAACTTAGCTTTCTCAATTTATAATATGTAAAATCTTCAAGGGCACACAGCTGAACTTGCTGTTAGAATATCAAAAATGGACCATGTGATTTCAAATCAAAGACAAGGACTAGCTAGATATTAGAATTTTCTCTTCTGGTTTGGTGGATGTAGTAGGAAGAATAAGAATTGGAGAAACACTGGAGAAAAATTGTAATATTTGAACTCAAAGAACTTGGTGAAATCTCGTTCTCTGATTTCAATCTGGATTGGTTATTATAACTTCTAATAGTTAATAAAATTTTCCAAGTTTCTGTGAGCTAGACAGTCTCTGCTTTCTC
Source organism: Aethalodelphis obliquidens (assembly GCF_003676395.1). Lineage (NCBI taxonomy): Eukaryota > Metazoa > Chordata > Mammalia > Artiodactyla > Delphinidae > Aethalodelphis > Aethalodelphis obliquidens. Next base: position 6,625,826 of record NW_020837957.1, on the reverse strand, counting down.
TAATTTTACTTTAGGTCCTATGAGGCTATGGCTAGTATAGGGAGAAATCCAGGGACAAATTATATCCAGATACTGATTGACAAAACTGTCTTGCGTAGCTGATTAACTTAAAGATTTTCTCAAGAAATTATCAATCTCACCTTTGAATCTCACTGGCATTAAACATGACAATAGACCTGGCAGTTCAATCTTTATTTTAAGAAAAATCATCAATAATCCTTGTTCTCATGCTATTGAAAACAATATAAATAGACATGACTTTTGCCTTTATAAAGTTGACATTTGGCAGCCATGGTACGGGCAAAAAATTTCAGGACCTGCATAAGAAATATGCAAATCAAGATAACTCTTGGTTGTGTCTGTATAGGTAACTGATGAATTAGAATTTTACATATTGTTATGTAAAAATGACTTTTTAAACTTTTAAAAAATACATTCATGGATATGAAGCAATATTTTATATCCTAGAAGTACTTTATTAATTCTTAGTCTCTTCCAACAATCAGTTTCTGTGTGCAGTTGTGAATTTAAGTGTATGTGTGAGAGAGAAACAAAATTTGTTTTGTTTTTTCTTTTGGAAAGTAAAAATCATGGGTGAGGCCAGACTGGGTAATACTGTCAGGAGAGCCAATGTGGTATGAGTGAATATCTGAGCACCAAGGTCCTTGAACTGTGACCTATGATCTAGAGAGTCTCTCAAAGGATTGTATGACTAAAATTCTGCCGTGGGAATGTAAAGTCTTGAGAGGCATATGTGAAGAACATAAAGAAGGAAGCAAGGATTAATGTAGCTGCAAAGACTTTAAAAAGTAGCATCACTGAACAACTTTGGTGAAACCAGTAGTTTTGCACATTAAACAGTAGACTTTTAAAAATGCTGAGAGAGGACTTTCCTGGTGGTCCAGTGGCTAAGACACCATGCTGCCAATGCAGGGGGCCTGGGTTCAGTCACTGGTCAGAGAACTAGATCCCACATACCGCAACTAAGAGTTCATATGCTGCAACTAAAGATCCTTCATGCCGCAAATGAAGATCCCACATGCTGCAACAAAGATCCTGCATGCTGCAACTAAGAGCCAGTGGAGCTAAATAAATAAATAAATAAAATGCTGAAAGAATCTGGGAAACTGCTATAGCCAGACTCATTCTAGACTCTTTACAGCCAACTTTGTGATGATAATCAGGATTAAAGGAGAAAAAATATCCTAAATAGCTGTTCATTGAGGCTGGCATGGACTTAGAGGAGAACAAACCAAGTAGGTGACAGGGACAGTATACTAGTAGACAGAGATAGGTGGGTGACATGGTGTTGAAAGAGGAGGAGAAGGACCTGAAACAAGAGGTAAAACTAATAGATGGGATCTGATTAGACTTATAAATGAGTGATAAAGAAGTTAGACCAAATGACCATGTCCTGAACATGGGGTTGACCATAAACTCAGATACTAGAGGCGTTCTAAAGGAAGAGATATCAATCATTCTGAAGTATTTGGGGAATGGCTCACTGGGGTAGGGTTATATCTTCAGGTTTTGAAAATTGTTAGGACTTTACTAGGTTGAATAGGGGAACTACTACAAAACAACTAATACTGAAAACTTGTTGAAAACAGCTAGTATAGTGGGAAGCAGCCACATAGCACAGGGAGATCAGCTCGATGCTTTGTGACCGCCTGGAGGGGTGGGATAGGGAGGGTGGGAGGGAGGGAGATGCAAGAGGGAAGAGATATGGGAACATATGTATATGTATAACTGATTCACTTTGTTATAAAGCAGAAACTAACACACCACTGTAAAGCAATTACACTCCAATAAAGATGTGAAAAAAAAAAAAGCTAGTAGCTATGAAGAGCAACAAACTTGCCAAATTAAAAAAAAAAAAACACACATGCAAGAGAAAATAGAAAAATAGAAAAGTGTAAAAATAAGATTTTTCTCTCAGGTCTGCTGCACATCTCTTTGCTTCTATTAAGTAGGTCTCTCGTACTCGCAGTGGGGTGCCCTTCAGAGACAAGGACATTTTTCAAATGTCAAAAAAATCTTCTAATCTGATTGCTAAGCATGCCATGATTAATGTAAAGAAAGGTCAAGTTCAATAACACAGACAAAAAAGGAGAGTCTGAGATTTGATCTAAATGATGGCTATAAGCATCGATTAGTCAAACAAGCCCAATCATAGCTATTGGTTTAGACTGTGGAATAGCTGCCCTTCAAGGTATTTTCACTTTACAGTGGTTATTTCAGACCTTTAAGAACTGCTAAGAACATTGATGGTGGATGGTATTACAGTTTTTAAATTCCCAAGGAGATTGAGGAATACAATCAGAAAAGCTATGACAAGTCTGTTATTTGGATCGTTTTTTTAAAAAATAGTTTATTTATTTATTTGGCTGCACCGGCTCTGAGTTGTGGCCTGTGGGATCTAGTTCCCTGACCAAGGATTGAACCTGGCCCCCTTCTTTGGGAGCGCGGAGCCTTAACCACTGGACCACCAGGGAAGTCCCTGTTATTTGGATCTAAAGTGTGGTGGAAAATAACACATTTTTATTGCAATAAAGCCCTACTAAAAAGCTTGAATCTATTATGTTAACTAATGAAAGAAGTACTTAATGAAGTTTTAGCTAGGGTTTTAAACGAATTAAATATTGAGAATTAAAGTACACTTAGAGAACTCTAATTCCTAAAATTATCCCCATATAAATGACAAAAATATGTAAACAAATACAAATAATTTATGAACCTTGCATGATATGACCATAGTCCTACCTAAGAATTTCAGATTAAACAGATTTACCAGGAAAGATCAGGAAAAATAACACTATCTTGTGGGTGAGGGGTTCTTTTTTTTAATGAATTTTAATTATTTCCCCAGACTTTAATGTTATCTGTTAATGTACTTTATGAAAGATGAAAGCTAAAGTTTATTTTCTCATTAGCTTCATTATTGTCACTGGCAGACATTGATTCTCTCCTTCCCTGGGCCTTCACTTCATAAATATGTAGAAGCAATATGAACATAGTAGTCATATTCCAGTGGGGGGGGATTCTTCTTGTCCATCAACCATCTCTTAAATTTCTTGATTTTCAATCAGACCAACTGAGTGTCTATTTAAAATTTTAAATAGCATGAGACAAAATTAAATTCAAGGCAAACTGAATGACATAGAAAGTACCACTTTATAACTGTAACTTGCAAATCCACAATGAGGACATAGTTTGTCATGAATATTTGAATATTATAGCACCAAAATACCAAAAGCCAAATCTTCAAGAATTACATGAATAAAAAGATAATAATAAATATAGAAATGTATCTCTTTTCCCTCATGTTAGATTGCATAGAAAATAGTATAAGTAAGAATAGAGGGTTTTTAACAAAAGAATTAATAAAGTTGGATGAATATAGATCTATAGATATAGGTAGTAAAAGAAAGGAACTCAACCATGGAACAGTTATAAAAATGGACTACATATTAAACTCAAAGAAAAAGTCATTTAATTCCAAATTTGAAATAGTACAGACTGCATTATCAGATGATAATATAATTCAACTGGAAATCAAGAGCACAAATAGAAGCCAAAGAAAATCTCCAACTATCTCAGGTAAGCTCTGATGGGGTTACCCTCTGGGAATCACACAGTGTTCACACCTTGCTCCCATTGTTAAGCTTCAGGAGCCCAAGGATTTCTTTAGGTAGAACAGTCACAGGCTGCTACTTGACAGATTTTTGGCAACAGTTTCCTTAAAATCCTAGAAGGCATCAGGGCTATTTGATTCTGGTCAATTTCATAAGAGAGTAAACTATTTCCAAAGACAAAGATCTTAAACCTCAATTTCCCTGGTGGTCCAGTGGCTAAGACCCTTGCACTCCCAAAGCAGGGGGCCAGGTTCAATCCTTGGTCAGGGAACTAGATTCCACATGCCACAACTAAAAGATTCTACATGCCACAACGAAGATCCCGTGTGCTGCATCTAAGACCTGATGCAGCCAAATAAATAAATAAATATTAAAAAAAAAAAAAGAGAGAGAGAGGGAGAGAGAAATTGTAAACCTAAGGAATCTTATCTGTTGGTCACTGGTCTTTTTCCCTACCCATTTGTTAATTTGGAAAATAACCACAATTAAGAAAACACCTCCTTTAATCCAGCCCTTGTCTGATTGTGCACTCCCTTTGTTTGTCAGGGAAAGCTTACAAGAGACATTTTGGAGAAATTCCTGGAACTTCAGTGTTGTCAATCTCATGCTTGCTAATTTTACTGCTTCAATACTGTATAGGATAGATTAGGGTTCACATAACAGAAATCATTGCAGCTAGGTTAAGTAGAAAAGGATTTAACAGAGGGAATTTGGTGCTTTCAAAATCACTGGGAGAGCTGGAGCTGGGTCTGGCAGGCTCTAGGCAGCACTGGAATCCACCTTTACAGTAGTTAGGATCCTGCCATTTTACCTCAAATGTGGCCAGCCTTAAGAACCTATTTGCTTCTCAACACTTACCAAAAAGCTAACTAATTAAAATATCAAAAATATTATGGTATGTTTTTGTTAAGTAATTGTTGCATTCAAAATTAGGTACCTCCTTCCCTGCAACTATGAAGACTTCATTCTAAATAGTAGTCATGTAACCCTTACCAAATGACAGCAAAATACTTCAATAATTAACAAGATTAAAAAACACCATTGCTTTGGTTCATCATACTTATTTTTTCCATGAGATGCAGTGCAGTTGTGTGGTTAAGCAAAAAGTGTTGATGTCATACAACATGAGTTCAAACTCTAGTATTAACTGTGAAAGCCTGGGGCAATTTAATGATGCTAAGTTTTAATTTCCACACCTGTAAAATGGGAATGATAATAATATGACTACTGATAGAGACATTATGCAACTTAAATGAAATAGTGTACTGAAGTACTTAAAACAGCACCCAGCACATAGTAAGCCCTCAGTGATGGTGAGACAGGTTTTACTACCACCACCTTGCTACTTTTTGTTCTCTCGTTTTTCAAGTACACTACCTCTTTAAGTCATCATCTCACATCTGTCACCATTATGCTAGCAGCAATTGACTTCCTAAATCCCCAAATCCACTGATCTTTATTCAGTCCACATTCATCTTGGTTTCTCTGCTGGCTTTGACATTGTTCATCATTCTCATCCATTCTCACACCATTGACACTGATGGCATATACCAGCTTTCAGGCTTTGCCCCCAGTTCCACCCTGCGTGCTCAATCTCTCACAGTAACTACAGCAATATTTGTGGTCATCTTTTTCTTTTTCATCTATCATCCTAGTGCTAGGCCTCATTATCTTATGCCTGTGCAAATTTTTTATTCACTTGCTGATGGCTGACTTTTTTTCATTATCTCTGCTTCAATTCATTTTGTGTACCAACTGACAAATGAATATCTTTAAAATACTGATTATGTCATTCTCATGCTCAGAAATTTTCAGTGACTTTCAATTGCCTACCAAATGAAGTTCAAATACATTGGTCTGTTTATCAAAACACTTCTCATTCATCTCCTAACATGCCTTTAAGCCTCCTATCCAGTAATTTCTGAACTGTGGCACTCATCACATACTATGCTTCTATTGAGGCTTTTCTCCTCATAGAAATTTGCCTGGAATGCCCTCTTCCCAGCCTTTTCCATCTCCTGACTTTTTATTTATCCCTCTAACCCTGGTTAAAATGCTTTCTTCCCTAGGATAACCCCAATTAGGAGCAATCAATCTCTCCCTTTTCACAACATTAAAGATTGACAGGGCTTCCCTGGTGGCGCAGTGGTTGAGAGTCTGCTTGCCAATGCAGGGGACACGGGTTCGTGCCCCAGTCCAGGAAGATCCCACATGCCGCGGAGCGGCTGGGCCCGTGAGCCATGGCCACTGAGCCTGCGCGTCCGGAGCCTGTGCTCCTCCACGGGAGAGCCCACAGAAGTGAGAGGCCCGGTACCGCGCAAAAAAAAAAAAAAAAAAAAAAAAAAAAAAAATTGATATTCATCATTGGGTGCATCATATACATGTTAGAGCCAATTTTTTGTAATATCACCTAACTGGTATATTATACCAGGGTCAGAAAACTTCCTTAAAGGCCAGATAGTAAATGTGTAAGTAAATATAGCTTAAGGACCATATGGTCTTTGTCACAATTATTCAACTCTGCCTCTTTAGTGAGAAAGTAGCTGTAGACTGCTTATGTAAACAAATGGGCATAGCCATTTTCCAATAAAAATTTATTTACAAAACAAAAACAGTTGGCCAGCCCAAGGGTTGTAGCTTCTTGATCACTGCACTAGACTATCAACTTCTGAAATGCTGGAACCACGCTATATTTATTTGAACACTGTTAATACTACCACTAATGAGTCATTAAATACTCCCCTATAGTCTATGCCAGGAACCATGCAAATGCTTTTTTTTTTTTTTTTTTTTTGCGGTACGCGGGCCTCTCACTGCTGTGGCCTCTCCCGTTGCAGAGCGCAGGCTCCGGACGCGCAGGCTCAGCGGCCATGGCTCACGGGCCCAGCCGCTCCGCGGAACGTGGGATCCTCCTGGACCGGGGCACGAACCCGTGTCCCCTGCATCGGCAGGCGGACTCTCAACCACTGCGCCACCAGGGAAGCCCTATGCAAATGCTTTCATGCACATTATTTATAATCATTGCAGTGACTTTAAAAACTCAGTATTGCTATATTCCTTTTGCAGATGAGGGAACTGAGGTGCTTACCACAAAGTGAAATTCTTATTTTTACATATTTGTTTACATATTTGTGGTTGAAGCTCTCTCTAAAAGGAAACTATAAAAACGAAGAACAAGTCTGTCTCCTTTGCTATTGTTTCTGGCACAGAATAGATATTCAACAAGTGTTTATTTAATCAATTAATGAATGAATTAAGCACAGAGTAGCTAACCCATTTGTCCAGGGTCACACACACAGTAAATAATAGAGCAGGAATTCAAATTTACATTTTCCTTTTTTCAGTAGTCCTTCATTTTCTCCAAGCAAATATTTCTTGAAAACCCACCGTATGCCATGGGCTATGAGCTTTTAACCATACAGAACTGCCTATCATATTGTATACAATAATAGCCAACACTTATAGAGCACTTACTATGTGCCAGGCTCTGTTCTGAGTACTTTATACGTATCAACTTATTAACAATCCTGTAAGGTAGGTATTATTATTATCACCTCTAGATATAAAATTTAGGTACAGAAAGCTTAAGCAACTCACAATATCTAGTAAGTGGTATAATCCAGTGCTTTTTTTTACATCTTTATTAGAGTAAAATTGCTTTACAATGGTGAGTTAGCTTCTGCTCTATAACAAAGTGAATCAGTTGTACATATACATATGTTCCCATATCTCTTCCCTCTTGCGTCTCCCTCCCTCCCACCCTCCCTATCCCACCCCTCCAGGCGGTCACAAAGCACCGAGCTGATCTCCCTGTGCTGTGCGGCTGCTTCCCACTAGCTACCTTACATTTGGTAGTGTATATATGTCCATGCCTCTCTCTCGCTTTGTCACAGCTTACCCTCCAGTGCTTTTTAAAACGTTCACTTTATTGCCTTTTGATAAGTAGTTTGTAAATACTGATAAACATTGATTTTTCTCCTTACCTCTTCCTTTGACTAGTCAGTAGATTATGTCTTAAAATAAGCTGACTTTCATAGCACTAAGATCCATGTTTCCTGAGAACCACTCCCGTCTAAAATTAAATTTTACTTCTGGTCATACAGAACATCTCATTGTCACCTTTTCATTTGCTTGTACTTCTTCCCCAATCTGGAATACCTCCCATTTTCTCTGTCACTTTAAACTCTCTCAAGGTAGGGAGATTTATATATATATATATATTTTTTTAAGTTTAATAACACCATCTCCTAGAAGATAGAAAATGTTCACTTAACCTTTAAACTATACCTGAATTCAATTCAGTAACTAGCATTCCTGGAATGACTTAGCCTGTGGGTCATACCCTAATGTTTGAAGTCTTACAAAAATCTTCCATTTCACTTAATAATGAGCTAGTAATATGTATAACACTCTGCATCCAGTTTTTGTCTTTTTACACATTTTATATCAAGTTTCTCATTATGCATCAAGTGAGACATTAGCCATATTTTAACTTCCCTTTCAGGTATTGAAACATGCCTTTCTTCCATCTCTGAGTTGTGATTTGGCTAAGAGCAGGGACTATGACTGATCCATCACAGTATTTTGCATAAAGCGTGCTCCTAGACACTTGTGAAATGACTGGATGAATAGGTATACATGTGCATATGCAACATCTACTTCATCTTCTAATTAGAACCCATCTTAAATTGACCTCCTAAATACTTCTCAGACTGCTGTTCCTGTCCTTATTTCGCCACAACTGCTATGGTTCAGGCCCCCAAAGCCTTTCAACAACATTCTTAGCACAGCAATGGGCCCAGCTTCCTTACACTTCATCTCACCCAACTTCTCAGTTCATCCTACTCTTTGCTGCCAAACTGGGAAATCTGGTTTTATTATGGATTATATAGTTGTCCACAGGTTCCATGATTCAACAAACTGCCAATTAAAAATATTTTAAAATTTTCCAGAAAGTTCCAAAAAGCAAAACTTGAATTTGCCACATTCTGGCAACTATGTACATAACATTTCCATTTTATTTACAACATTTACATAGAATTTACACTGTATTAGGCATTATAACTAATGTAGAGTTGATTTAAAGTATATGGGAGGATGTGAATAGGTTATAAGAAAATACTATGCCATTTCACATGAGGGACTTGAGCATCTGTGGATTTGGGTATCTCAAGGAGGAAGGGGTGGTCCTGGAACCACTTCCCTGTAGATAGCAAGGGAAGACTGTATACTCTTCAGTGTCCTCCCTCCCATACTGTAGATGTAGGTCAAAGCTCTTTCCATCTGCATGTAGCCCTCCTTGCCCAGCTGTCTGGCTCACATGCATTCTGTATCCAGTTACACTGAGTACAGTACTTGAAATTTCTGGAACACACCACACTCTTCTACTCAACCATGGCTGTGAACATATATTTCCTTCTGAATGGAATACCCTTTTTCCCCCTCTTTGTGAGATGCACTTTTCTCCCAGTGTGGCACTCTTTCTTAACTTTTAAGACTTAAATATCACTTACCCCATGAAGCCTTTTGCCATGCCAAAAACTAAAATTTGTTCTCTCTCCTCTGCTCCTGTGGCAACCTTTTTCTTTTTTATTCTGAATATAATGTGTTTGTATAGCTATTTTCCCCATTGAAATGGAAAATCTTTGAGACTAGCAACCTTCAAACATCTGTAACCTTGTCACAATGCTGCCATATAGTCAAGCCAGCAATAAATACTTTTCAGTGAATGATTTAACTAATCAATCAATAAATTCATGCTGACATTAAAGAGGTTAAATATATGCTATAGAGATAAGAGTCATTCAATACAAAGTTTTGGAACTATAACATTGATAAAAAGATTTTGAGTATCGCATTCATTAAAATCATGGTATGTGGTTATATATGCATATCCTCATAACTTTATTTGGAAAGAAAATGTCACCAGTAAGTGATTAAATTGCTTAATCAAATAATATCTGGCATTTGAAAATGGATAACCTGCCAATTGAGTTGTAAGAAGTTTCTAATTAAAAATGGATATATAAAGGAAACTGCGTTGGTTTTTGATGGCTACAGTATAAAAATTAATTATATAGTTATATTAAATGTACCATGAGTATATTAATTTTCCTAAATGATATTTAGTTGTTGGTCTCAGGTTTTCCTATTAAATTACTGCTAATTGCAAATTTGAAAAGTATTTACTTTAATGTTGAGGACAATACCAAAAGATCTTATTTCAAAAGAAAAATCTACGTTAAAAATGGAAAGTATTCCTATGTGACTGATGCGGCCAGTAGAATAACATTCTAGTTTACCACCCCTACCTGCCCCCATCCCGATTACACAGTTTACAATGTTTGTGTGAGGGAAACTGCAAGGGAATAAAGTATCTACTTTCATCAACCAAATCAAAGGAATTTTCTGGTTTATTTTATTGCCAGTATCACAGGAATTTGAGTCACCTTTCAGTTACTTAGTGGGACATTTGATCAGAAGCAATCTTAGAAGACTATCATATTATCGATATTTTCAGAAGGAAAAGCTTGGCATAGGGTGTGAGTAAAAGGTATCAAGATACCAATCTTTCAAGAACACTTTTCCTCAAGTGGCTCCAGGGTCTGTTTAGAATCCAAAATGCTTCTGCCTTAGATAGTGGAGTAGGGGTTCATGTTGATGCAGAACCAGAGTTTTCCAGGGAAAATTATGATGCTTGAGCAAAATAAATAAAACATAGTCATACTAATAAATAAAGTAGAAAGGAATAGTCAAGTGTGGTACATTTTTTTTAACAACTGGTAAGTGTTCTCTGGCAAAATATAATATTTAGAGCTTAGGACTGAATTATTCACCCAGTAGGTGCTCAATAGCCACTGGCTGAATGAATGAATATTGCAATTCAAGTTGTAAACATCCCTTGAAATAAAGCTCTCTCTTACAAAAAGAAGCAAAGACTCCAAGTTGGAGAATATCCAATTTTAGGATGGTGGAGTTATGCCCAATGAATGCAAACTAGCCTGTCCATTAGTCCCCAGTGAAGTCTCTCACAACTTTTAGCTTAAATACTCATAAGGAACAAGAAAAAAAATAAACTTTAAAAAAAAGTCTTTGATTTTCATGGCATTTATTGACGGAACCCAAGAGATCATAATGATTCTGGTTTCAGCAACTAATTGACGGTCAACAGACACTTTATCTCATGAAAGAAAGTCCCTCTCTCTGCCTAAAATAAAATTGGAAAATAATGTATCTCTCTGTCTACGCCTTTGGTAAGAGAACCAAGATATGTACAAACCATAATATTTTACAGCTGCCTCTCCACCTTGGTAAGGCCACTGGCTCCATGAGGACCAAGTATGTTTATTTTAGTTCACCACTGCATTGACAGTAACTAGAACAGTGTCTGGTACCCTGTTTTGTATTTAATAATTATATTTCAAATGAATGAGTTGTTGAAGGGTATTTTTTTAGGATTATTTCTCTAATTCTAACTTCTCCTCCTCTCTGTCTCTTGCCTACCCATACTTATCTAATCATTTGGTAACTGCAACCCCTAAGGGACAACACATTTTATTCTGAAAAATGTGGACCCCACAAAGAAGTTCTGAAGAACATTATTAGTACAAATTAGATAATGTAGTTTTCTTTATACATCACCAATTAACCAGGCAAAATGGCCGGGAGAATATCCAATTTTAGGATGGCAAAATTATGTCCAAAGAATTCCAAGTAAACTACAAATTTTACCTGAGGAAATGAATATTCATCTGTCCGCTAGGCAATGGGATGCTACATTGAACTGTGTTTATGGTGCTGTGTTTATCACTTGTTCTGGAGGTAGGGTGTAAGTCCTAATTTGTGGTCTTTGTTGATTTCTATGGTATATTTTAAGACCCTATGACTTAAGGCAGAGTTATGGAGCTGGCTCCAAGACACCACTATCTCCAAGTATTTATACCTCAATAGCAAATGCTTATACAACAAACAAAATAGTGATATAACAAATAAAATAAAATAATAAAAAACTGCTCCTCACTAATTGCTAAGTACTATAAAAGTCCTTTATTTGCTGTTTATCTATTCATGTAGTATAGTACTTATTTTTATTTTTTATTATGATAATGCTGTGTCCATAGCAGATGGTAATTTACTTAAAAGCAGAAAATTACTTCAGTTATTTATTCAACAAATATTTTTTATCAACTGTATGAATTCTCCATAGTATACAACATAGTAGACTTAACTATAGAATGGGATTGAAAAAAAGCTTTATTTAAAAAACTAAATTCTCTCTGGATTCTCTGTAGTCCTGTCAGCTTCCCAATTTCCTCCCTGACTGATATGTCCTTGTGTCTAATGCATTCTCATGTAGTATTTGTTGTCTATACAACTCACATGAAATTTATTTTTTTATGTATCTTTACATATATTTACAGTTAAATAACCCATATCCAAAATAAAGTAAGTTTCTTCTAAGTAGAGATTGGATCTTATTGTTCTGTGTCCTTAGGAGCCAGTCAAGGGGTTTTTATGACCCAATAGTTCTTTTATACCTCCTTTGGTTTCTAGCAGACAGATTAGAATCTCAATAAATATTGGTTGCATTTAGTGGAATGATTTTCTCAAACTCTTAAATAATTCTTCATTCAGTTTCTTGATGTAGTTATAAAATTTATATGAAAACTAAACATGTCACTGTTTAAAAATAATGAATAAAAGTTATAGTTACTTCTCCATTTTAAAAACTATATATCCAAAGTATATTAATGTTTGGTATCAATGATAAAATGTTTTCCTGACTAACCACTGGATATAAATCAAACCATATTGCGAAATAATGAGAGAAAAATATATATTACATTAATAAATCATTGAAATAAAGTTGTTAGCCTTTCTGTTGAACATATTTTCAAGCTAACAGAAGATATTCCTTGAATATCTCCACATGTGCTTTATAATTAGGGGAAAAAAAACTGATTCTAACAAAACCTTTTAGGTTACAACCATATTAACTCTATCTGTATGTTGCTGAAATAACAAAAGGTTGTTAACCCAAGAATATAAACAAAGAGAAGAGTTAGAACTAAAGCACTTTTTGGCTTTCCATCCAGATATGATACCTTGCAAACACAGTTACTCCTAAAGAGCAAGTCTCTGCAGTAATTTTTTTAAATTATAAAAAAACCTGGAAAACAGAAAGGCAAGTGTAAACTGACTGTATGTTAGGTAATCTATTTTCTTTTCAATGTAATGAATAAAGAAGTAGACATGATCTTAAATTGACAATGACATAGTCCAATAAATATACTCACAGGATATCCTATATCCTATCAAGCAGGAACTATAAAACTGTCTTCTCTGAATGTCTTCAATGATTTATTATATCTCACACTTAATAACATAAGGTGTGACTTTAGAATATGGCATTGGTACAGTATCCAGGCAAGAAAATTCACTTCCCTTTTTTTCACAATTATTCTGTGGTAGAATGTGTATATTTTCCTCCCTAATGTATTGATGTTTCATTTTAAAGTAACTTGTATTTGATTTTTGAATAAATGATACATTTACCTATTCAAAAAAAAAGTGTACTGTAGAAAGTCTTCCTACTACTACCATTAGCTTTTCTTAATCCATTCCCTCGTCTAGAAGCATTAAATGTTACATATTTTTAATCTACCCTTCCCTACGTATATACAAACTTTTTTTAATAAATGAAAAGATACCATTCAGTCCTCCTACTTCTTACTATTTTTTTGAAATGTAACAATATATATTTTAGGAATTGCTCCTTATCAATGCATAAACTTCTTCCTCATGTTTTTTTTATAACTCCATAATTTTCTATTGAATAGTTGTAGCCATAATTTATTTAAACAGGTGTTTATTGATGGCCTTTGAGGTTGTCTCAATTTCTTACTAATACAAATCTTCCTTGATTTAGGATGAGACTACATCCTAACAAATTCATTGTAAGCTGAAAATATTGTACATCAAGAATTCATTTAATACACTTAACCTATCATCATGGCTTGGCCTGCCTGCCTTAAACGTGCTCAAAACACATTAGCCTACATTTGGGCAAAATCATCTAACACAAAGCTTATTTTATAATAAAGTGTTGAATATCTGATGTAGTTTATTGAATACTGTATTGAAAATGAAAAACAGAATAGCTGTATGGGTACAGAATGGTTGTAAGTGTATTGGTTTTTTACCCTTGTGGCTGCATGGCTGACTGGAAGCTTTGTTATACTGCCACTGTCCAGCATCATGAGATGGCTAGCCTGAGAAATGATCAAAATTCAAAATTCAAAGTACTGTTTCTACTGAATGCATATCATTTTTCCACTGTTGTAAAGTCAAAAAATTGTAAGTCAAACCATTATAAGTCGGACACCATTTGTACAAACAATGCTGAAATAAATAACTTTGAACATGCATCATTTTGTTCATGTGTGAGAGTACCTGAAGAGTATATTCTTTGGAGTAGATTTGTGGGGAAGAGGAATGTGTGCATTTGTAGTTTTGATTTTTGATGCAATAAAAATTGTCTTCCATGGAGTTTGCACTAATTTACATTCTTACTATCACTGCAAGAGAGTATTTTCTTCTTCTTCCCTAGTCAAAATACTTTTAATATTTCTACAATTTTCATAGGTGAAAAACATGACTTCACTTTTTAAAGTGAAGAATGACACATATACAGAAAAATGTACAAAATCACAATCGGATCAATGAATTTTCACAAGTTGAACAATTCCATGTAAGATAAGAGAAAGAAATTAATGATTAAAAAATAAAAATGTGGGGCTTCCCTGGTGGTACAGCGGTTGAGAGTTCGCCTGCCGATGCAGGGGACACGGGTTCGTGCCCCGGTCCGGGAGGATCCCACATGCCGCGGAGCGGCTGGGCCCGTGAGCCATGGCCGCTGAGCCTGCGCGTCTGGAGCCTGTGCTCCTCAACAGGAGAGGCCACAGCAGTGAGAGGCCCGCGTACCGCAAAAAAAAAAAAAAAATGTGAAGATAAAACACAATTGTACTTAACAATAGTAAAAAGTATATGTCCCTTTGGCCAGAGAGGGTCAGTTGAAAATTTTCTATAAATGAGAAAATTCAGTCTGCATACCAAAATAACATAAAGAAATCAATAGCTTTTACATATACAGAAAAAAGAAGCATTTAAAAGATATAATGAAAAAATATGTCTATTCACAATACCAATAAAATAATTAAAAATAAATATAGGAAAATACATTTTAAAATATATAGGAAAATCTATACTAAAAAGTAATTGTTATTGAGGGAAACCAAAAAATTTAGAGAAACAGAAAGGCATAGAATTTTGAATAAGAAAATTTAAAGTTGTGTGTTCTTAGGTTAATCAAAAAGTAATGCAAAAACAATAATAAAATGCAATACTAGTAGCATTTTTATTTTTTTAATCATTAATTTCTTCTTCTTGTCTTAAGTGAACATATATAGTAAATACAACATAACTTGTTGACACACTAAATATTTTACAGCATAGCTTTGGTCTACTTGATTAGCCACGGAATGAGAAAGATGAATTTTAGAACTACTGGATTTTGGTTTTATTTCTTCTTGTAACTTTCATAATTAATGCTTTATTAATAAGATCTTAGTTAGCACTTAGATATTAATATTCATAGCTTATTTGTGAATTGAGGTCTTATAATTACAAAGTGACTCTTTTCTCATTTAATGTTTATTTTCTCCTGAATTCAACCTTGTCTAAAATTATGGTAGTGATCCTCTTTCCTTTTGTCTACATTTACCCCGTATAACTTTCTCCACCCCCAACTCTCTCTCTCTGTGTCTATGTGTATGTTTATGTGTTTGTATGTGTGTTTTCAATTTTACATTGTTTCTTGAATATAACAGATCTAGATTTTGTATTAGGATCAAGTCATATGTAATCTTTTTGCTTTGTTTAGGGTACTTGTATCTTCTGCTATTGTTCAATGTTTCTTTTTGCTTCTAATGGTTAATTTTAAATGTATATTTCTGTATAATACCTTGATTTTCTACTTTTTTAGATAGTATCTATTGATTTCTCACCTTAACAAATGACATCATAATTCTATCTTCCTCTCCTTTCCACTCTCTTCCCTTTCCTCTCTTCCCTTTTCTCTTTGCAGATTATCTTATTTTTCTTAGCGTTTTTCTTTGTTTAATTAAGTATGTTTGTACTGGATATTCTCCACTTATTTCTCAAGAACCACTATCTGTAATTCTCCATTCTATTCTGTGACCTGAAAGGCTGACACATACGGTATGGGCTGAATCAAAAGTTTCTGTTACCTTCTGGCTTCCAAGTGCATCAGTCAATGGAAACCCCCATTGAGTGACCCTATACTATCTAATAGGTTCTCCCTTAGATTCACATCCGTAATAAGAATTCCTCACTGTTGCTAGCTCCTGGGAATTTTACCATTTCTTGCTGGTTTCCTTTAACTTTGCCAGCATTAAAAAAAAAAAAATCCACTTGTCAACTCTTCTCAATTATCCCATTCAAGTATGTCATCTGCCTCCTGCTGAGACCCTGACTGATACATTATTTTTACTTTTACTTATTGATTTATCAACTTCACATAGTATCTCTGGACCTTTTGTTAATAAATATGAGGAAGTCAGCAGGCTTATATTCCCTCTCATCATCTCTATTCCTTTCACTTTTAGTTTCTTTTTGAAAAATATAATTTCTGTATTGTCTCAGCTTAAACTACTCACATTCCACTTTACAAGCATATTACTTAGTTTATTTAATATTAGACCCACTGTCAAATATTTAGTGTTCACTACCATTTCTTCTGCTATAATGTCCCTGCCATCCTTGGTTATGGAAATTTGTTCTATAGTGCTTTTATTTTTAAGAAAGAGTCATGAGAATAACATCTCTGATTTCTTGCTTCTTACATGTTGAAAATATTTGTGCCTTCACATTTGAATTATATTTGGCTGAGTACAAAATTCTTAGGGGGAACTCACCAATTCCCCCTCCCCTCAGCTGCTGGTAACATCTACTCTCTTTCTTTCTCAATAAATTTGCCTACTCTAGATACCTCATATAGGTAGAATCATACAATATTTTTCCTTTTTTGTCTAGCTTATTTCACTCAACACAATGTTTTCAAGGTTCATCCATGTGGCAGCATGTATCAGAATTTCATTCCTTCTTATGGTTGAATATATTATATTGTATGTATACACCACATTTTCTTTATTCATTCAAATACTGATGGACACTTGGGTTATTTCCACCTTTTAGCTATTATGAATAATGCTGCTATGAACATTGGTGTACAAATATCTGTTTGATTCCCTGCTTTCAATTCTTTGGGGTATACGAGTACAGTTGCTGGATTGACATTTTGTTTTTAATCCTATTTCACTTTTTTTGATGGTCATTGCTTGTGGTAATACTTCCACATATGTTATTGATTATAGCCATAAGACGGCTCATAGTTTTATTACAGGATATGTTTATGTTTCCAGTTTTTATTTTTCTTGCTAATTTGGGTGTTATCTGAGAAGAAAATGTGAGATCATGCTAATTTTATTCTACTACTTTGAACCAGAAGTATTTAATCAGTTCTTACTGTCAACTGATTTGTCCAGAGATGCTTAAAATATCAATGCTAAACCGAAGTTTATTTCCCTTTCTCATATATATATATAAATTAATAATAAAGTTTAGTACTTAAAAAAAATAAATGAGTAACCATTTAGCACCTACTATACTCTGGGATGGGTGCTTGGGGCTTTAAAATTATATATTATTACTTAATTTATCTAATTTAATCATTAAAGTAAGCCTTGGTAAGGTAACTATTACTCCTATTTGTTAGATAGGTTAAAATCTGTAACAGAGAGCTTGAATAATTTTTCAAAGCTACAGATCTAGCAAGCTATCTAACTGAGAGTGTATTCAGCTCTTTCTAACTCTATAACTCATATTCTTTTCTTTGTAGCAAACTCCTACCCACTGTAATGGCTAAGTTAGTTTTCAGTAAAATCAAATACCTCAATTTATAGCACCAAAAATTATAAGTATAGGCATTAACCAATTGGAAACTTTTAAATGTAAGTGTATAATCCAATAGGTCCATTTGTCGAAATAAATATATATATATATATATATATATATATATATTTAAAAACCAACAAACAAAAACACTGAGAAGAAGCAGGATTTTTGGCTTGGTGTCATCTCAAGAGAGTGAACTCCCACTTAAAATAAGAAAAACATAACTTCAGCATTACCTGGTAGTTACCAATTAAAAGATTGACTCAATCTGCCATTCTATTGATATTTTCATTTCTCCCTAAGTTTCTTACGTACATCGTAGAAAAATGCTGAATACTGACATATATCTACAGTAAGGGCTAGCAATGTACACATTTGTAAATAACATCTTTGCTATGAAGATTATGCTTACCTTGGCTTAAATAAAATTTTGTCACTCTCTCTTAATGAAGATCATAAATTAATATGTCTAGGTGAAAATACATTTTCAATTTCAAAGTATATTTGCATGTTATATATCTTGGATGCCACAAGGTATACTTAACTTAATGAAACTTACACAGCTCTTACAATAAGACTCAATTTATAAGCCACTAAGTTAATATTTATATAGAATTATAAAAAGAACTGTAATTTTAAATATTCTTATTGGTCATTTTTATTATACATTAATTATTTTTCAGATTTCAGTGCTTTTATGGATCTTAAGAAATACAGTATGTATTTATGTACTGTCTTGTTTCAGAAATAATTTAAAGCAATGTATAAGTGGATATGTAAAATAAAAAAAAAGAAAAGAAGAGTAGGGAGAACCAAAGGAAAAATAAGTGATATATATATATGTATATATATACATAATACATATCAATTATAGATCTTGATATGGTGAAGTACTTTGCCAAGAATATAACCAAAGATATGAACACAAAGAAAAATTTTTGTGGGTTTAAATATATTACAGAAAAAATTTTGACACTTTAAAATACTATATATGAAATAAAATTTAAAGAAATAGGTTGAAATATATATATATATTATAGACCAAGTTGTCAAATATCTATAAGGAAAGACTAAATAAATAAGGCACTTTGAGAAATTCCTAGGTACCTGGCCCAATTGCCAGCTCCTAGTAATCTAATCTCATCTCAATTTATAGTAATACAATTTTTCACATTGTGGATTGACACAGACTGATAATTTTGAGGAAATATATCATGTAAAGGATTGAAAACAAACAAAAGCTAAAGAAAATAAAACAAAAGTGGAGATATGTATTGATAAAAATATTCCTCAAGTGAAAATTTGAATTGTGTATTAGGGTAAAATTTGGAAGAAACATAGATGTCTGAAAATAAAATACTATTAGACGGATAAATTATATGCCCAGAGGAGAAGTCGTTGTATAACCACTAAAATGTTTTTGCCAATAATATTTAAAGATATAGCAAGATATTTATTGCTAAGTGAATATCTGGTTAAAATGTAGTGTAGTTCGATTTACAAAACCATACCCTTGTCTTTTTCTATCTAAACATTTAGATATGGATTCTTATTTGGAGATTGTCTCGAGGTTATTTATGGGTGATTTATTTTCACCTCTGAATTTTTTGTTGATATTGCCCTTTTCAAATTTTCTACAGGGAACGTGCACTGCATTAGGAAACAGAAAAATTATTTACATGAAATAAACTGGTTGAAAAATGAAAGGAAAAGAAAGGTAGGGACATAAGTAGGTACTAGACATTTGGCAAAGCATGCATCCTGAAATGACCTAACCATTTGAGCTGAACTCTTAAAAGCCAATAAGTAGTTTAACTTCATCCATAAGAGGAAAAAGGAATTTTTCAGAAGAAACCAAATAGTCATGGTATTAAAGCCAGACATGAATTACTCTAAGGCTGATTTTTAAAAACAACATTCTGAGATAAAGAACAATATCTTTGGTAACATCCTTAAGACAAATATTTTATAATGATGCACAAAACTGTCCTTTTCCTTGACTAACTTTTACTCATCCTTCAGATCTTCAGTTGGGATATTGCTTTCTCTAGTAAGCCTTTCTGAAGCCTCCAGAATGAGTTCCAAGCTCCTCCACTTGGCTCCTAGGGCACCTTGCACTGCTCCCACCACAGCACTTTCCTCTCTGAGTTGTATGCATCAGTATACACCTGTATACATCACCAGGCTCCATAGGACTGAAGACATCTCTGTTTGATTCACTGTCATACCCCTGGTCCTTAGCCCAATGGTTAGCACATAGTAGGTGTTCAATAATTTGTTGAACTAAACTGAATTTCATAAGACTATCTGTTACTAAATTTCAGTGTAAGCTCTTGGTGTCATCAAATTAGAAGAAAATTTACAAAATAATTTGGCAGGAGCTGTAGCCTTTATAATATAGTATGTATGTTTACCTCTCCACTGATCTGGCGTGATATTTTAGAATATCAGAGAAGGTGGATGGACGGTTTGTTCTGCATATAATTATTCCTGTACATTATATCTCTCAAATGAACGTTGGAAAAATACTGGGTTATAGCCAGCTCAAATTTGTTTAGTAACTGGCAAGGTCTTGATACACAAGTATTTTTTTGCTACCAGTTATATAAAGACTCATGTGCCTTAACAGATCATAGGAGATAATGATAAACATCCATTTTGAAAGTTGTCTGAAAACTCACCAGTAGGATCAACTCTTTTCTTCGAAATATTTTGATTTCATTTATGCACATAAGTAAATAGACAATTTAGATCCAAATTATGTTCCTTTTTTCACTGACACAATAGTTACCTGCTTCAAATAAAAGTTAAGCAGTGAAAACTCACAGTTGTCCCTGCCATCATTAGAAATGTGATGGGTCAAAAAAAACCAGTCATTTGATCTATGGTATTATGCTCCTTATAAAGCAGTCAAAACGTTGAAATCATCTAGTAAAAATACTAACTTTGCTTATAAAATAACTGATTTTAGCTCTGCTTTTTGGCCACAATTATGCACCAGGACCAATCAAATGCTATGGCCTGAATTTCACCATGCGGACTATAATTGGTAAACCTAAATCAAAATCAATATTATCCTCCTAATTTTAACATTAACCAGGTGACAAATGTCCCCAAATATGAGAATCTCTTGTTAACTAGCTAGCTAAAGATGTTAATACACATTTGAACTGCTAATAAGATTGGCACTATTACCTCAAGTGACAATATAGATATTTCATACCATCTTTGTTTTTTTTTTTTTGTTTGTTTGTTTTGGCTGTGCAGCATGCGAGATCTTAGTTCCCTGACCAGGGATTGCAACTGTGATCCCTGCAGTGGAAGCACAGAGACTTAACCACTGGACCACCAGGGAAGTCCCCAGATACTTCAGACTTAAATAGCTAGTTAGTGAGGACATTAATTAGAAATAGAACTAATACTTATCATCAAAGCTTATTAAAATGTTTTTGATAGTTTATCAACTTCCAGAGTTTAATCTTTGTACAAACTCATAATACATCTTTCACTTAACTAAAGTGGGGCCATTTTTGCTCATATGTTAACCGTAGTGTAAGAACAATCACTATAACACACTGGGCATACTTAATTACTTTCCAAAGGATTATTGGCTTTAACCACCAGCACTCAATCCATAATGGTTGATGATATTCTTCACTTTATCAATTCAGTTTATATGAATTTTTTTCAGTAGTTAATGTTGTCATAGAAGTTCATTTATTTAATATGCTTAAAGGATATTTACCACTTTCTCCTCATTTTATATACCGAGAGCCAAATGGCTAAATGACTTGCTCATAATGCAGAACTAGTTAGTGACAAAACTGGGAAAAGGTCTTCATTCTCTTAACTCTCAATTTAGCACATGTATTTACCATAAAAGAAATTTTAAGATTTAAATGCAAATTATTTACTTATGCATAAATGCATGTTTATAGAGATTTTTGAAACATTTACTGAATCCTTGGGATACAAATACTCCATAGACTTATTTTTAAATCATTAAATTCACTTTTTATTTGTAGGTAGATAAAAGAGAGATATATCTCTTCATTAGTCAGCACAAATATTAATAATATTATTTCAAGAGGAAGTGATGACTTGAAAGGGAGATAGCAGTCCTGAGAGGCACCAATATAAGTTCATTAGTTAGTCTCTCCTCAAAAAGCCATAGCCCTTGTGTGTATTAGGATTCTTAAAGTGAATTTATTTTCCATATTGAATAAATTGGTATTCATATTTTTATTATTTTTTCCTAAAATATAATATTAAAATAAAATCATAGTTTATTTTTCTATTTTTATATTTCTGGGTTATTCTGCTATTTAACTTTCCAAAGTGTCCAGTTAGATGTAAAGTGTTTAAACCATTGCCATCTTATGACAACCTTGATACTGCTGATATCTGTCAGATGATAGAGGATGTATATAGATACCTGAACAGGTTCTTTTTAAAATTCAGGATCAGTGAAAATTTAAGTCAAGGAATCAATCATTTTGAGGAATACAAAATATTGTTCAACTATTTTTTTCACCTTTAAAACTCTTATGTTCATAAATTGTAGGAAGCATATTTTGGTAGCAGATAAACTATCAAAATTCATCTTTGTATGAAAGAATGAGATGTATAAAGAAAAGTGCATATAAAAGACTACTTCCTGATTTTTCCCTCAGAATTTCAAACTGTGAATAGAATTTGTGAAAAATATGATAGTAAATTTTATATAATCTCTCTGAAAAATCATTTGTTAACTCATTTTTGACTAAAGGCCAAATATAATGTGTTAGTTTCCAAGATGTAAACACTAAATTCCATGCACAGCAGCTGTTGGATTATCGCCAACAATCTGAATTTACTTACATAGCTTAAAAAAATAGTTCCCTATATTCCTAACCACAGCTTTTCACAATCAAAACTGCCATATTCCTCACATAATTACATCTAAACATATCACTAACCCTCTAACAATTGTCTCTATGCTGTTTCTTTTACATTTTTACAGTTGAAACCTATAACTTAGCTCTAAATTTTTCTTTGTGTTCTGACATTTAAAAAGCAATATGCTGTATTTACCATTCTCTGCTAACTTCTTTGACTTCAGAAATTTCCTCCATTCCTTTTTCTTCTCTTCTTGTTCCAGAGTTACCTTTGGTTTTCTGTGCCAATTAGTCTACTCGAGAACATCCCATTAATTTTCTTGTCTTTCCTCTAACTTTTTCTATCCATAACAGTTTCTGCCTTGTTTCATTGATCAGTTCCTCTTGCTGGTTTAATCCTGGAAAACAACTGTTTCCATTATAAATCTTGTATTCTCTTCTTACCTGTGCTTAAGACCCAGAGCAGAAAGCAACATCTGGCAGCAACTTCTTATATTTATAGCATCCTTCTTACATCTACTTATTCACTGAATAAGCACCTTTCTAGATAGAGGGTGAATGAAGGTGAATACAATATAATCCTGCCCCATGTGGAGGGCTAGTTTAGCAAGGAAAAAGTTGTAAATAAATAAGTGAAACAATATAGGTCTCAATCAAGTAACTAATGAATCAAACATTTTACATACATCTGATTGAGGGCCTACATGAGGCAGGCACTGTACCAAGCCCTGAGAGATGACAGAAAACAAAATAAACATGGTCCTCTCCCTTGTGGAATTTATATCTCAATGAGGAGATAGAAATTGAATGTAGTCATTTAAACAGCACTTTGGAGACTACTAATTTATCACCTCTGTTTCTTTAATACTGGAACTACATTCTCGTGCTTCATAGTCTGAAGATAAATATGGCATTAAACAGAATGCTTTGACCTACATTTTATGTATATCAGGCTTCCTGTAATAATGGACTGAAATCACAATGCTCATCACTCCCTGGCTATTATTTGCTGCAGCTGCATCTGTGAGCTGAGCTGGTCACTGGGAGGCCTCCAACCATAAGGCTATGTGGAACTGTCATTTATCTTCATTCTGCAGGGTGATGTTTTACCTCACCAATATCCCCGTATTGACAAAGCTTACAGGGACCATTTTTTTCTTTGCTTATAAATTTCTGGGCATTGGACATATGGAAACACATTTTTTGTGATCTATAAATGTCATGATTTGACAAAGAAAATCAAGGATAATGACAAAGTCAGATTTCCCAGAGGAAAGAAATCTCAATGGATTAGGGCAATGATGCTTCATAAAAATGATGTGGAACTTTGAAGTAAAATCAGCTAATGAATCATAAACAAAACAATTTCATATGCATTATCTTGCTTTCATTTTTATATCAACCTTTTCAGAAAGGTAGGACAGGTGTTATAATCTTCATGTTATAGGGAGAAATCTGAATGGCTCAAGATCATTGGATACAAGGTCCTTTGGATTCCAAAGTGAGGGTTCTTCTACAAATGGAGAGAGGAATGGGAATGCATCTGGATAAGGGAGAATGTCTGGTTGTGTCAGGAACTGTGCTGGTGAATTATGCATATTATCCCATTTAACTGAACAAGAGAAATAAGAGAGGTTCAAGGACGGCTAAGAAGCTGATGTCTAAAGGAGCCTTACAGAATAAGAATGTAAGAATTCCCCAAGCAGGCCCAAGTAGTAGGTTCATCTGGTCCTGTGTTCTTGTCTGTTTGTGACACTTAGAGGCAGCCATCTGTGACTGAACCTCAAAATTTTGAAGATATATGTAGAAGACACTAGCACAGACACAGAAACACACACACATTCACACACTCACTACTAGCTCTGTAACTTTGAATCATTCAAACTTCTCTGAACTTCAGTTCTCATTATCTCTTATTCTCATTAATATAGTTATTTTTTACTAGTTATATTGTATTGACATTACAGTTATCATAAGTCAACTCACTGACTCATTAGGTTCACTGACTTCTGAAAATAGTTTAACTGGCACGGGCTAGAGAGAGGTTTGCTTAGGGGTAAAAAATAATCTACAGCAAAAAGAGAGCACATGCTTATGTCGTTCCCAACCCCATGTTCCTTTGAAGGCATATAGACAACTTCTGATCCTGATGAAGAAATGGTGGCAGGGAAATAATTCCCTGGTGCCAACTCTGTTTGCCAGCTCTGCAATCCGTATAATTATATGCACGATTTTCTTTGTTAGCAATAAAACTAATGACTAGGCTGGCTTATCCATGGTCATTTCAGCAGCATTCTAGGATTGCTGTCCCACTTCTGCAGAATTCTGTTTAAACATCAGACTGGCTAAATTACCAAGATCCACCAATCAAATGCTTGCTAGAACTGATGAAAAGCTTTTCAAATAAATACCATAACAAAAACAATTCTACTAATTCACCATAAAACTGTAAGATGTTTTGACTTTATGATAATTGCTGGTCAGAAGCTCACTATTGTTTTCCATGCAGAATTTCAAAATTGACATTGATCTTGTCAGTGACATCCCACAAATGTTTTTCCTTTAAGATGAAAAGAGTACTTTGAGTGGTGAGCAGACACAACTGCAGGCCCTTTATATGGCAGAGCCCTATTGATATTTGAGCCTCAGTAGATATACAACATCCTTCGTTATTCTTTATCTTTGCACCTTTTCTCCTTTTCTTTCTCTATCTGTTGCTTTCATGGGTATCCTTGATGGGAGAACAAGAGGATTTTTTCAAAGGACGAAGTATACTAGATTCATAACATCCTTTACACAGCAGGGAAACCAAATAAATAAAAGTTCTCTTTTTCAATGTTGTGCCTAACTGTGCTCTTAGGAAAGATAATTAACTGAGGAAAAATTGCCAGAAATAGAGGTGCAAGGATTAGACTTTGAAAATGAACCTGGAGTCACATATGTATTTGTTAATGGATAAAAGAAGAAAAATGCTTTCAGGAGGGATTGTTGAGTTTTTATAAGGTGTTTTCAAGACAGTTTAAATGTAAAAGGTTCATATCTACTGGATACATTTTTCTCAGTTCTTGTTCAAAACAGCAGTTTTTGAAATGAATGACACCAGCCTAAGATATTATATAATATGATACCCTAAAAATAAAATGTCTGAACATCAAAATTTCCTCAGTGTCCTGAGGTTCCCAAGACGAGTGGAAAAAAGGCTCTGAAATAGGGCATAGGATTGAGAGCTGTGAAAAGAAAGTTAAAACATACGAAACAAGGGCATGGAAGCTTAGAAAGTGCTTTTATCTGCCCATTTCATCTACTTTTCTGCTGGAAGTAGTGTTTCAATTAACTAATCAATCTACTTTCTCCTTGAGCTCATAACGCAGTTGTCTTTTTTTTACTATTTTATTTAAAATATTGGTTTTCTTACATTTTGTATTTCATCTCAGGATAGTGTTTGCAAACTCACAAGGGGTTTGAAGTTTCACATCCTGTTGAGGAAAGATTTTAAAGCCAGGCATTTATATCGCCAGTTTCTAATTCGGCCCATGAACTGAGGTTACAGGGATTTAAGCTAGAATGTGAACTCATCCTGACTCCTGTTACTTAACTCTTTTCATGCTAACTCCAGTCTATTGTTCCCCATAACCTTGCCTTGATTATTTACTTCAGGTGCATCAGTCTGAGATTCTGTGATGCTGCACATTATAATTCTTGTATTTTATACAACAACTGGGTTTAATAAGCATGAAAAAGAGGAAGGAATGTAATCTCTCAACTAATGTCTCAGGTAGCAAAATAAACTTGTGACCTTTTTATTTTCTTTTGCTCAAGTTAGCTATTACTTCAGGAATTCCTTCAAGATACTCTGTGTTTCAATAGTAGTCATCATTGCAGTACAAGAATTCTGTTCATGTCCCAGATAGTTTTGCAAGTTTTTCATTTTGTCCTTTTGTTTGTTTGTTTATTTTTTGATTCTATCTCCTGGCACCCCTTATCCCGAGTATCTGTAATTCCTGCCATGAGTGGTAGGATAGGAGAGGAAACCAAAAGAGTAATGGTACATTTTTCTCCTACCATTTTCTCTTTGCCTCTTCCATGTCTTTAGGGGCATCAGTGTAGGAGACCTGAAGTTTCCTGTCTTGCTTAGAGAGCCTTCTAAATAAATCTCTCCTGTTATCTCTCTCACAACACACTTTTATTTTCCTATAGGGCCCTTATCATAATTTGCAAAACTATTTATTGGAAATGGGATGAAGAGACAGCTTGCTTAAAGAAGAATTCCAAACAATAAATATGGACTCCTCCCCTCCAGGAGGTGAAGCTTAATTCTTCTCCCCTTGAGTGTAGGTTGGACTCAGTGACTCCTTGTTGATGAAGAGTATAGGAAGGTAAAAATAGTAACTTTGCAGTGGAGAAAACTGGCTCTACTTCTTGGCCAATGTTAACATCACCAATGATTAAGTCATGCTGAGAGCATGTACCCCCTAGTATAATGTAATGAAAGTACACTTTATCCTTGTATTCTTCTCCCAAACCCATAACCCCAGTCTAGTCATGAGAAAAACATCATACAAACTTAAATTGAGGGACATTCTACAAAAGTCCTTACCCATATTTTCCAAAAGGATCAAGATCATGAAAAGTAAGGAGAAACTCTCACAGACTGAAGATGACTAAGGAGACATAATGATTAAATGCAATGTAGTATCCTAGATTAGACACTGAAATAAAGGACATTAATGAAAAAAACTGGCAAAATCCAAATAAAATCTCTAGTTCAGTTAATAGTATTTACCAATGTTAATTTCTTACTTTTAACAAACATGCCATGGTTATATAAGATGTTGACATTAGGGAACTCTGTACTATTGAAACTGAGCAGGACCCTGTGGGGCTCCTGCACACAGAAGCCTTTCAATGTCCCCATTTCTTGTTTGTAGGGCATAGACTCCAGCCTCCATGACCTTCCCTGAGTTCCAAAGGGCAGATTTGAACTGTTGCTAATCAGGGAAGGGAGGGGATGCAGTGACAAGAGAGGAGCAGTCAAGAAACAGTAGTGCCTGTCTTGGGGCAGGGAGCTGGTTCTGCCTCAAGGGATACACATAACAATATCTTTGAGTTCTTCTGCAGAACTAAAACCCCCACCAAACTGAAGATGTTCCAGAGAGAAAGTCAGTTTGATAACCTAGAGAAACTCATCAGGAGACCACCTGAGGCCAGATTAAAGGAATGCAGGCCCTGCACACACCTTGATCCTTATTAGCAACTCTGCCCTTGAACCACTGCTATAAAACTCTTCACCAAATCCTCCCAGGGCAGGGCACACAGTTTTTGAGGCCTAAGCCTGCTGTGTCCCCCTTTGCCTGGCAAAGCAATAAAGTTTTTCTTTTCTACTTCACCCAAAACTCTGTCTCCAAGATTTGATTCAGCACCGGTGCACAGAGGCCAAGTTTTTGGCATCAAATTTTCTTCATCTTTTGTGTAAATCTAAAATTATTTTACAATAATTTTTTTAAGGAGAGTGAAAATCTTCACTGGGTATAGATTTGTTTACTGTCTGCCTCCCCCATGGTACTGTAAGCTCTAAGAGGCCAATGAACATGACTATTATATAACTCTTTTTTATCCTGGGACCTGGAATTGTAAGATTTCCTGGTAAGAACTCAGGAAATATTTGTTGGCTGAATAAGTATAACTGCATGCTGAGGACTTGTCCAACATCTGCTGTTTGCAGATTCTACTGGAATTTTATACCAACACCGAGGTGAACTCAAGACAACGTAGGCATAAAATGAGACCTAAGACATTTTCTTATACAAAAAAGCATGTACCTTCTTCTATAGTTCTGTCACAAAATGAGGTTCATTCAACTGACACACAGCAAGGCAAACACTGAAACTCTGAAGTCTACAGTAGAGAAAAGGCTAATTCACAAGGCAGCAGACCAAGGAGGCAGGAAAGCAAATCTCAGATTTCTTTCCCCTAAGATAAGGGTTAGGGCTATTTATGGGAAAAAGAGGCAGGGTGGTTTGAGGTGTGGGGAAAGGTGGTTGGAGGTAAAAAAAGTGAGGTAATCAGTGGTCTGTGCAAGGGTAGTCAAGCTTCAAGGCTCTATAGGGTGCAAGTTCAGAAAATGGTGGCATTTGCATGTTCTGAGGGTGGAGTTTGGGGCCCTCTGATGTCAAAAGGTTACCCATGGGACACTCACATAGGCCTGCTTGAATGGTTGGTGGTCTCAGCAGTTCTGAACTGGGCAAGAACTAGCTTAATGTTTCTGAAAAACAACTTAAGCAACCATTACTATAATGAGATGGGAGTTTAGTTTAAAATCAACTAAAAGCCAGTGACTAAAAGCAAGTGAGGCAGATTATGCTTGGTGGGACTAACCAGGGTATAGCCCTCAGTTTCATTTTCATTGGTCACATTTTTTTATTTCTATTTCTGGCACAAATTTCTCTGATGGGGTTCAGGATAAGTTACTCCAGGATAAGCTACTTCACAATATGGCAACTTAGCATGTTAAATATTTCAAGCTGAAGGAATTTGAGAAATGGTGTATGCAGGGAGGACTTTCTGACCTTCCCTTGAAATAAAACTCTCATGTGAGAAGTGCTCTCCCAATACTCAGAAGAAAGGAACATTCTTATCTTTGAAAATGAAGGGACAAAGAAGGAAATCTGAACAAACAGGCCTTGTTAAGTTTCCCCCAGTTTATTATACTTAGCTCACCTTTGTCCTATCACATCTTTTCAGAACTTCCCATTATTCATCAAACCTAGCATGAAAACACTCAAATTTAACCATTTCTCTGGGTCTTTATTTCCTTATGAAGGCTCCTGTGTCACGTAAAACTTATATTAAATAAATGTGTATGCTTGTCTCTTGTTAATCTGTCTCTTGTTATGAGGAATCCAAGTAAGAACTTAAACAGGTAGGAAAAAATATTATTTTCCTCCCTTGCATTATTTTGATCCAATTACAAAAAGCCAGATCTGACAATTAAGTCAGCCATTTGGAATCTTACCATTTAGAGCTAGAAATGCACTCAAATAATCAGGGCTTACTTTGTTTTGGTAGTGAAACTTTATCTTTAAACAAAACCATTAGTGAAATTCAAGAGGGACAAAAGCTCAGCTCTCTATTTTTCTTGAGGTCCTCCCCATGTGGCTTTCTCCTTATACTTGCAGACCTTCAAGAGGAGGCGGGGGCTCTGCAGAACCCAGTTTGAAAACCAGAGCCATCATTTTACTAGTAAGGAACACTAAAGACCTGAGAAGTGAAATGATTTGGCCACATATCACTTACAGAAATTTTGATAAGATCAGGAGAAAAGCCAAACTTTCTTGAGGATCTTTCCTAATGAGCTCAGTTAGGTTGTTTAGATGCAAATTATTCATTTTCTCCATCACATTGAAATTCTAATTTATTTTCCCTAAAAACAAAGATATTTTTTGACTGAATAAGATAAGAAAAATATTACTCTCCATCTCCCTCATGGTTTTCTTCTTTGTTTCATGAGAATTTTTTTCTTTCCAGAGCCCACCAATATATCTATGGGCAGAGATAAGTTGAGATCTCTTGTTTAAACTTTGTAAATTATATTTCTCAAATCCTAGTTTCCATGATGACTCTTACACCTCATATGAAGACTTATGAATTTCTCTAAAAGTTGATCTATGATGTGTACAATAAAGTTAAATGTTGAGATTGATATTTATATGAAGATATGTGAACCTCTCTGAAACTAGACCTCCCCAGGATATAATGAAATGCAATGTTAAGAATAAAACAATTAATTTAGAATGTGTGCCAAGCCTTACCAGGTAACTCAGAAAGAAATAAATCACTTCAGAGCATACATTATATTAATTGGAAGTAACAAAGTATAATATAGTAGAAAAATTATTTGAGTAGGGCACCAGGAAATCTGGATTCTACTTCTGATTGGGTTATACATTTTATACATTCATTTTGAAATCCCTAAGATTTGAAGGGGTGAACAGGAAACGATGAACTCCTTCTCAAAGTTGTGTCTAGATCTGAGTTTACAGTAACATCTTTGCAGGATGTGAAATGAGAGCTGCTTTTCAGGAGGCATTTCCTCTGCTTTTTCCGGAGCACAGGGAATACTTCATACATGTCTAAAGAATTCTAATACCTGATTTTACCTTCATACATTTTTCATGCCAGTGCACATTCCCTATACTAATGAGGCTTTCTGTTAAGTCCTTTCCTGCTAATGATGTCTAAAAACCAAAGGCCAAGTAATGAGCCAATCAATAGCCTCCATTAAAGTCTCTTTGTAGAACCTCTTCTAATTTTATCTCCTATGGTGTGACCTCCAATTTGCATAAGAGAGATACTACTTAAACTTACATGCAGTAAGTTTGATTGACTGAACCTGACAAAGGTGGGGGAGCAATTGCCTAATTTAAAGCACATCCAAAAGATGTGGAAAATGATTAAGACTGTGCTATAATTACTCTAATAATTCTTATTTCTGCTGGTTTTAAAAATTAACTCCCTCATATAATTTTAAAAGTAATACCCTCTAAGTTTATTTTCCTTAGGTCAGGGTATAAATCCCACTAAAATAATTCTAAATCAAGGGGCAATGAACAAAGCAGTGGACATTTCAGGTACTGAAGGAAGAAGAAGAAATGCCTTATCCCAAGACATTTTGTTGCCTAGTGTCAAAAATTTTATATTCTGGTTTGTAACACCTCGCCCCCTCCCTGCGGCATTCTTCCTAAATTTCAACAGTTAATTATTTTAATGTGTTAGAGTTGGCCTCAGAGATTCCTCTACCGCATTCACATTCAGTTGCTCCCTTGTTCTTATATCATCCTTCTAATGTTTTCTTTGCTGTCCAGGGACACATCTCTTCTTCTTGGTGCCTTTCTTTTCAGACAATTCTCTCACCCATATCTCTCTTTATGGAAAATGCCAGTTTTACAACCTTGTTTTTAATACAGATCTTAGAAGTGTTTCCTTTTATCTCAAGTGTTCCTATTCAATTTATCTTTCTCAGTTGTTCCTATTACCATTATTAAATGAGTTTCCAAGGTTTAGCGAGAAGACATCATTGGGCACAGCAGCATTAAATTGACATTTAAAAGAATAATCTAATATACACTGAGTGCTTACTGTGTGTCTGGCCTTGGGTTAAATATTTATGTAAATCACCTGACTTTATTCTCATAACATGCTTTTTAATTAAATACCCAGTTTGCCCCCATTTATAGATGAGAAAGCTAAGGCTTGTTAAAAAAAAAAAAAAATTCAACAGACTAAATTTTAAGATTTAATTGGCTTTATTCAATGATTCATGGGCAGCATCCAATCTAGTCAACAGAAGGGCACTCCAAGGGGTTGTTCAACTCCAAGGGTTGCTCCAAGTGTGGAGCAAGAAGGTATGAGCAAATGAAAAGAAAGAATTGTTTCTGGCCAGGCCATCTTCTTTTGGGGGTAGGGAAAGGCAGGGGTCTTTACCATGCAGATTACCTCCTGTTAATCAGGAAATTTCAGATTGACTGTTTTAAAGGTCACATTTCTGGAAGGGGTTGAAACTGCAATTAAGTCTTGTTTTACTGTCATAGGAGGCAAATGACTCCATTTGAGGCTTGTTATTTCTTTTTAACAATTCCCCCCTTTGATCAAACTCTCTGCCTAACTGAGAGATGTGATCAAAATTGAAGGCATTAAAGCCCCTCTCCACTACTGCTCTATATCTTATAGCTTTTTCTGATCCTTTGTGTGGTATCACTAGGTCATGATGTTTTTGCTTAATCCCTGAGACATTCACAGATCAGGGCTTCAAGTTTACAATCTTTAAGTCAGTTACTCTCTTTGTTTTTTTTCTGACATTCCAGTCTTAGGGAGATCATATCTAGTGGTCAGCACCTACAAAAATGCATTTAAACCTTTTGATAAAATACAATGTGCCAGGAAGAGTATACGCATGATAATTCCAAATGTTTGGAGTGAACTTCAGAGCTATGGTCCCCAAGACCTGAGCCAATTAAAGAAAGACCCTGTTGAAGGAGTCACTCTTTTAAGCCAAATGGCTTGCTTAATGATCTTATGTAATTGAGTTTGAACTTCCCCAGAATTTTCAATCTGGGTACAACACATGGTGTTGGCCATCGCCCAGACATCTCTTTGCTCACCTAAAAGATAATCAAGGGCTATCCTATTATCAGGAACAACTTTAACCAGAGAGTCTATGGATGTTTGTTGGGCAGCAATTTTCTTAGCAATGGAATCTGCAATGTCTCCAAGAGTCAAGGAGTGATTTCTGATCATATTCTCATTTGTATGTATTCCTAATCAGGGAATATCCAAGGGTCAGTCAGGTTTTTAGTGCACGTGGGAAGAGAATTTCCTAGCTTGAAATAAAGAGTCATCCTAAATGCTTTACAAAGATGGGTACTGCTGGTGAGCTCCCTTAGTGAGTGGGGACAAATTTTACCTCTATTAACATGGGAATGTGGAGGTGAAGAGAGGGCATTGTCTTTCCAGGCCAATGTGAGAATAAAGGAAAGAAAGACAAGAAGAAAGGGGTTCATGTTCAGTAAAAGTACGAAGTCTTGATCTGTCATCTTGGATGGAAGGAGTCTACCTCAGTCAACTGCTTCTCTTCCTCATCAATTTGATTCGGAGGTCTCCAGCATTCCTACAGGACCAGGTGTCAGGTAGGGTCTTCTTAAGCTATGAGATGTGTACCCAAGGCTCAAAGTCTTCTAGTTTTACAGAAGTGTCAGTGGTCAGGGACAGTTGGTAAGGTCCTTTCCAATGGAGTTCCAGGAGTGTCTTAGTTCTTAGTCAGTCCAAATCAGAAGGATGGGAGAAAATTAGAAACATTAGTTTGGTGAGTTGTAGTCGGATATTTGAGGATATTAGAAGAATTCAGGATTCAGTCCAGTTTAAGGTATATAATAAGACCTCGAAGACAATTAACAGGACTAGAATTTAATGTCTACAAAGGTGCAAACATAATTTTTCTCTCCACAATTATCTTCATTTTTTACCAGAGATAATTACAGTAAAACTAATTTGTTTGACAAGGAATATGAAAATAAGAATACTCACTGAGAGTTTCTGAATTCTGGAGGAACTAGGTAGGAAGAAAAAGTAAATGCTTTACCTCTTTACAAAAAGGTATATCTTACCAAAGCGTTGATATCTTTAGAGAAAAGATTTCTTTAAATCTGGAAAAAAATTAAGAACCTGTAATATTTTAAACACAAAGTCATAAAAATTATAATCATCCTCATCAGTTCATTTAATTCCGTGTTAGTACTACTTCTTGTTCTGCTTTATCCGGTTTTTCCGTTAGTTCTTTTGACCTTGCCTGATGATTGAGGGTAGGGACAGTGATAATTCAAGGAGGTTTGCAAAGTTATCTTTAAGGATCATATGAGTTGCCCAGTGAAGTGGCTGCCTTGGTAACTGGAGACTGTGGAAGATATACCACGAATGAGAAAAAACATTTTCTAACTTTCTTTGCCACTGTGAGGACATTGGCCTTGTAGCAAGGGAAGGCTTTAACCCATCTGGAAACCATACGTACAATAACAACAACATATTGATAACCCATACTAAGTGGGAGTTGAATGAAGTCCAGTTACAGGTGTTCAAAGGGTCCAGAGAGAGGAGGTCTGAGGCCTCTAGGGACAAAAATAGTTTTTCTTAAATGCACTATGGTGGGTAAAGGAATGCAAAAACCAGAAAATGGCTTTTCCAGGGAGCCAGAAAGAACCAAGCAGCTGTCTTGTAGTTCCCATAGCCCAGCCCTGAATGTTCATTAATATATAGCTATGTTTACTTCTCTTAATTTCTCTGATTTAGGAGCAGACTATTGTCATGTTACAAGGACATCAGGATGGCAAAAGTCTGGCAACTGAGTGGCCATTTTTGCAAAAGCAGAACAGATTTTGCCTACATTTGCCACGATCCTAATAGCTTCTGTTGCTGCTGCCTTTGCATGAAAGTCAGCTAGGGCATTTTCTTGATATTCAGATTCAGTCCATTTAGTATGAACCTCAT
The DNA here is from genome assembly GCF_003676395.1 of Aethalodelphis obliquidens. Lineage (NCBI taxonomy): Eukaryota > Metazoa > Chordata > Mammalia > Artiodactyla > Delphinidae > Aethalodelphis > Aethalodelphis obliquidens. The sequence continues at coordinate 6,591,244 of NW_020837957.1, read as the reverse complement.
TTTTTGTCATCAAATTACTTTTCAGAAAGTAAGAGAATAGCAGTGAGAAGATCACCTATTTGTTGCCCATTTTTGACCATGGTCCCAGAGAACATCATATGCTGTAAGACAATGGCTAGAATTACAACTGATAACATTATACCAAGGCATATCACATTTCTAGGAATTTCACACAGTTTCTAGAAAACTTACATACCTGCGCCAATACAAAATAAAGAAGGCCTAGTATTACTTAAAATATATATATTATATTAAATATTTATTAAATATATAATATTACAGTAACACACTATACTAAACAAATATTTAACACTAGAATATATTTAAGTGTGATAGATCACAACTAACCTAGAACAATGTTTGGTATATAACAGGCATCCAATACATATTTGTTGAATATGTAGCTGACTAAGAAACTTCAAATCCATGAATTAATTCACATCTATGAAAAAGTAAGCCTTTGATGTCAAATAGCAATCTGAAGATATCTAGAAGATAAAACTATTACTGCCTGTGAGCCATTGTTAAAACAATATGGATGGACTACCCATATGTTACAGCAAACATGGGAGATTCCTTTTAATTTTATTTATTTTATTCTATTTTATTTTATTTTTTGAAAATTTAAAACATTTTTATTCTCAAACAAATATAAAAGGCTCTTTCACTTAAAATGTAAGGAAAGGAATATAAAGTAAATTGTTGATCTTATTGTACAGATAACTGTTCCATAAAAACAATTATATATAAACTTTCAAATGTCTTGCCCACCCCCTACCATGCAATAACCCCACTTAACTAAAGTTGTTGCCATTTATTTTTAAATACCTTTTTTTTCTATTCTTTTTCAAATTATTTTCCCATTTAGGTTATTACAGAATACTGAGCAGAGTTCCCTGTGCTCTACAGTACATCCCCGCCATCTATCTATTTTAAATACAGCAGTGTGCATGTCAATCCCAAACTCCCAGTCTATGCCTCCCTCCCCCACCTTTCCCCCCAGTAACCATAAGTTCATTCTCTAAATCTGTGAGTCTGTTTCTGTTTTGTAGATAAGGTCATTTGTATCATTTTTTTTCAATTCTGCATATAAATGATATCACACAATATTTTTCCTTTTCTGTCTGACTTACTTCAGACAGATGTATGTATGTATGATCTCCAGGTCCATCCATATTGCTGCAAATGGCATTATTTTGTTCTTTTTTATGGCTGAGTAATATTCCATTGTATGTATGTGCCACATCTTTATCCATTCATCTGCTAATGGACATTTAGGTTGCTTCCATGTCTTGGCTATTGTAAACAGTGCTGCAATGAACATTGAAGTGCATGTATAATTTCTAACCAAGTTTTTCTCTGGATATATGCTCAAGAATAGGATAGATGGATCATATGGTAGCTCTATTTTTAGTTTTATAAGAAACCTCCATAGTTTTTAGTATTACTTTTTATTTGGCATTGCTTTCCAGGTAATTTAACATATCAAATAAGCTTAATTAGTTGAACAAATCTTTTGAAATGTTCCAGAGACCCTCTGAAAAATTTCAAAGTTAGTTTGTGGTCAGAAGACTTCATTTAGAATATGATTTTGGAAAGTTTGTCAAAAATGTCAAAACGTTCTAAAACACTTTACTAAATAGGATCACAGATTATGATGACATAATACTTAATATCTTTTAGCAAAACTTAGCTCTTTTAATATTAAGACGACTCAGTTTTCTTAAGTAATCAAAGACCTGATAAAGACAGGAAACAGAGAAAATTATTTTGATAAAACACAAAACCTTTGTTTTCTAGGTCAATTGCTTAAAATATAAAGAAGAACTTTGTTTACAATTTCTTATTAAGAGCTGATCTACAATCCCAGAAAACTTGTCCTTTCAGAAGATAAAAGAAAATTAAAGTTAGTTTTACATAACATAAAAGCCTATTTCCAAAAACCCTATAATAACAAATCTTTTTTTTTTTTTTTTTTAGCCAACTTGATTATGCAAGGCAAGATTCTCTCTCTCCGAAACAACCAGAAGTTTTAGATTAGATAAAATTATTGTCATTTCCCTTAACAGGAATGTATCTTCATACCTCATGCCTTTTCTTAATCAAAAACATATCCTGCTCCCCTTTCATACAGAGTTGTTTCCTTTATTATTTCTAGTAGTTTCAATTATATATATTAGAATTTTTAACCCTTAGAAACCTTTAATTTCTGGTGAAAACTAAAAAGTAAGCAAGTATGAATTCTCTTTTACATTAGCATTCTGTGTATTGGCAGACTTATACTTGTTATAATTTCTGGAAAATGTGCTTTTTCATAGAAAATTTCTCAGTGTGACATAAAACATGTTTACTAATAGATCCAATTTTATCTTTAGTTTCTCTGCAATAGGAAGCCAAAAGTAAATAAACTTAGTTTAATAATTAACTTTTCACTATTTTATCTTAATATGATTCAGAGGTAGAAAAACATCTACAATACACAAACACAGACACACACACATATATATACACACAAACATAAACATATAAACAGACACAGAAACTTCAGTGCTTCCATTCTAAAAATTTAACCTTAAAGTGGATATGATAATGCAAAACTCACTCGTTAGGGGCTTCCCTGGTGCCGCAGTGGTTGAGAGTCTGCCTGCCGATGTAGGGGACATGGGTTCGTGCCCCGGTCCGGGAAGATCCCACATGCCGCGGAGCGGCTAGGCCCGTGAGCCATGGCCGCTGAGCCTGCGCGTCTGGAGCCTGTGCTCCGCAATGGGAGAGGCCACAACAGTGAGAGGCACGCATACCACAAAAAAAATCAGTTACATCCAAACTGTTTTTCTGACATATGGAATAAGTTAAAGTTACCTGCTCCGATGACTAAGGGTTTTTTGTTGTTGTTGTTTTTATAATATTTTTGGAGAAGACATAATTTTTTTTAAGTTTCAGATGACCTAAGTGTCAAATGGCCTTTCCCCATTCCCATAAGAATTGCTTTCCTAAAGTTTGCATTTCAAAGAATGGCTCTTAGGTCACAGAGAAATTCGGGTAGGAAATCTACATCACAAAGGTACAGATTAAGTGCAGGGCAATTCTGTTTCCAGCCTCCTGATCTCTTCAAGTGGTTTGCAAGGAATAGGTAAGGTAATGTGTATTGACAAAGAAAAAAAGCAAGTGAGTTTTGAACTTATAGAGCCACACTTTTGTCCTGTAAATATTTGATTTGTGAAACAAAGACAGCTGGGTTATTTTGAATGTTCTTCTTTCTCTTTGGGCACATTTAGCTTATGGGAGAAGCTAAAAAATTTCCTATTAGGCTCTGAATATTAGCTTCCAATTTGGCCAAATTTCTGATCATAAAGTTATTAAATTCTTTCAAATATCTTGTCAGTTTTCAGCTTGGAAAACAGTAAATATTTCTGGCAGTACTGAACAACCCCATTAATTTTAGTTTTTAGTTTCCCCTTTACCACTTAATGTAATAAACTTAGCAGTTTATTAGAAAGTCCCTCAGAGTTCAATCAATATTGGGAGGAACCCATATGGGAACATTTGAGTTGATGTTGATGAATTTGCATAGAACCTTTGAGGACAATCTCTTTTCCAGTCCCTCAGGTGATTATAATTGAGATATCAATTTCTGGGCCAGTGTTTAGATGATGAATCCCTAAGAGGGTGTAATGGAGGAGACCCAGGTGTTACTTTGGGTCTCTGGCCTTGGAGCTGTTTTAGCTGCAAAGCTATTTGTTTGGACGATTTCTGTTTGAAACCTTGCTCCAGAGTCCTTTCAAAAGGCTCAGCTATAGTCACAAGTTCAATCAGGTTGGTAGCCTCCCATCCTATATTCTGCCTTTTTATCCACTAATCTCAGGAAATAATCCATTTACAAATGGGCAGCTAGAGTAGGCTGGGTGACCTTAGTTCCTGTATGGAACTCCAAATGCCTTAGAAAGAAAGCTTCCAAATGGGCTTTAAATTCTGTCACAGATTCATCTCTCTTTTGTTTGCATGATTGAAAAATAGACCAGTCAGGTGGACAGGGAAGATTTTAGGAATAGATCATGAATATGCAGGTGAAAAAGGATGGAGGAGCCAGCAGGAGTCACATCAGTGGTCACATTGGTCCTGCCACCCTTTGTTATAGATACCGTTAGTGTCTTTAATTTTTCATTAGCCTTTTGTAATGACTCTTTTAATGAAGCTATTTTGGAATCTTGAAGCCTTTTATGAGCTTCTGCATACCAGTTAAAGTAGGCATTCCATTCTATCTGTCCAGTTTGGGATCCCTTTCTCTCAAGTGCATTTCTTAATGAACGATATGGTCTAATTGGAATGTTCCACATAATGGCCATTGTAATTATAGATTATTTTTAGTAAAATATTACCATCTTATTAGATATCTGAAACTTTCAAGACTATAGTTGTCAAACGTAAAATGAGCAGGTGTGCTGGAATGTGGTATGCTCAACTTTTGGATATAAAGCATTCTTCTTTTAGCTAGGCCTTTGGTTCTCTTGGAGCCAAACTAATACCTAGAAGGGATATGCCATGGGGTTGGGAATTATGGGGTGTTTTACAGTGTGCCTTGTTTCACAGAAATTTTCTTGAAGTTGGCAAGTGACTAGTGTCAATCTAACCTGTTCCATGACTAACTTATCCTATCACAGGATCTTCTTGAGGTAACAAGCACTCTAACAGCTTTTAAATGCCTGACTCATGCCCATCAATTTTGTGACATTTTGGCTTCCAGGATTTCCATAAGCAATGACTTTACCTCATGTGCATATTAACAGAAACCAGCAGTAAACAGAAAACTAGAAACTGGAAAAAGAATTGTACCAGCAGCTTTCTAAGAATGAGAACTGCAGACTGACTCCAAACAAATGGAGAACTGAAGCTTCCACCAGCAGTTGTCAGAGTGGAATCTGGGGAAGAATTCCAAATAAATGGAGGAACTACAGCAGTTCCCAATGCAGAGTCTGGGGACAGAATTAAGGGCTTAGGTTTTTCATCCAAAGAATTTTGGTCTAAATGGCTAGTGACTTGGCCCCAGGTAGAACTATTTGCTAGTTCTGTTGGGCTCCAGGCAGAATTGTTGCCAGCTCAAGCTGATCTGTCCTGTAAAAAAAAGTCAATGAGACTGGGAGCTCGAACATAAAAAGAGGGGAGCTCAAACTGAGAGGAATGAGGAAGTTACCAAACGCCCCTGGGAACAGCAAGAAATGCAGTGAACTCAAAAGGATTTGTGGAGTGTCATCTCTGTTTCTCATTTTCCCCAAATGCCATAGGAAGTTTGCTTCAGATCCCACTGCTGCCACCAATTTGTTAAAAAAAAAAATTCAACAGAGTAAATTTGAAGATCTAATCAGTTTTATTCAATGATTCATAAATTAGGAAGCATCCCATCTAGTAAATAGAAGGGCACTCTGAAGGTTGTATAAATGAAACGTTTTTATAAGGAGAAGGAAGGTGGGGTAAGAAGGTATTAGCAAAAGAATATAAAGTATTGTTTCAGGCCAGGACATCTTTGGGGGAAAGGGAATTGCAGTGGTCCTTATCATGCAGATTACCTCACTAGCATTGATCAGAAAATTTCAGATTGATTACTTTAAAGGTCACATTTCTGGGAGGGGTTGGAACTGCAATTAACTCTTGGTTTGCTGTCATGGAAGGCAAATGACTCCATTTTGGGGTGCTATTTCTTTCGAACAGGCTTAAGACAGTTTAAACAGAAACAGATTCAACACATAGATTTAGGTACTTATCAAGATCACTGAAAAGTGGGAGGTGTGGTCTCTATGCAGGGTCTCTGGGAACAACACCCACAAACATAACGGGACAGGACTGATTTCCCTGCAGAAACGTGGGGGATCAGGAGGTCTTTGCTAAGCTATTAAATATAAGAACAGCTAGAGGTGCAAGCCATGAAACTGGGAGAAAGGACCAGGAAGCCCTTGAAGCCATCATGATCCTAGATACTTACAAAGCTAGACACTAGTGCACTGCTGCAGAAAATGCCCACATTTCTATGATATTTTCAAGCAGCATAGTAAACTAAGTGCAATGGGAATGTGGTCTATGTCGTCTCTCCTCTACCTTTCAAAACTTTGTTGAATGCAATCGAATGAGTGAACCTAATTTGTCACCAGATTCTGGCTGCAAGGGAATCTGGGAAATGTAGTTTTCAGTCTTTCAGCATCTACTGTAAAGGGAGGCATCCTAGTAGAAAGTGGGAATAAATGTGGAGTGCCAATTAAATAAGCTATATCCAACACAAAGAGTAGTGACTGTGACATAACACAGAGTTAGTAATCAGTGAAATTCAGAGTACAACTCAGGCTGACTTGTTTGCAAATCCTGACAACTATACTACACTGCCTCTACACCAAGATGCTCCATATTTCCAAATGCATGTTTTGGGGAACATTAATTTGTGTGTTTTAACAGGAAAAATCATTCAAACAAGGACTAGAAAGTGGAAAAACTACTAGATGTTGTCTTTCCTTTCCTCAAAGATTATTAGATTATTATAGTAATTAAGATACTATATGCATTTTTGATGTAGATAAAGACATGTGTTGCTTACTTACTATATGTAAATTATGCCAAACCAGAGAACATGGCTCCTTTGAAATATTCTGTGTTCAAATCTTATCATGCTGTGATCTGGAGGGAGGTTGATTCTTTTGATATTATTGTTATAATTTTAAAACCTTTGCAATCTATAATTTAGAAGTCTAAATATTTATTTCAGGAACTCCTACCAGATACACTTGGTATCTTCAAGGTTCTGGGATAAGCATCCGCAACTGTCAAGATGTACCTGACTTCAGGACTCATGGTATCCAGAGATGATCTTGGGCTGACAGCATTCCTCTGTCAAAGGAAGTGTAAGGAACACAAAGATGCTAACAGCAGGAGGCCACTCTCCTTCGCCCTACCAACTGGAAGTGGAGTGACAGATAACTGCTAATGCTATCCCACCTGCCTTATGTTCTTTAAGATATCTGTGTACCTTAGGTTCTTATGTACCTTTAAGATTCACAAAGACATTTTCTGAAACAGAGCTTTTCCTTTTCCTTTAAAAAAAATGTTGTTGTCACTGTTATTCCCAGCTTCAGTGACTTTTTTCTTACACAGATAGGTCTGGGAAAAAATCAGTAATTGCATTCAGTGTGTTCATGAGAGCAGGGCATGTTGCTGACAGTCAGAATATCTGATTTCTCTACCCTTGACTTAATGTGTGAACTTGACTAAGTCACTCCACTTCTCTCAATCTCATTCATTCTCAAAAAATAGAAGACACATCACTGGATAATATTTGAGTGAAATCAATATTCAAAAGAATCTCAGGACTCCAGTTTCACATATCTTCCTGACTCTCTATTTTATTAAAATAATAAAGAAGATGGAAAAGTCTTTTTACATAGCTTTCAATCATAAGAATATTGGAAGAATATTCTATTTCATAAGAATAGAAAGTTAATGATGCACTTGCCATATTCATTAATTGTTTGTTTGTTTTTTCTTTCTGGCGTTTATCCTCCCCAAAGTGTTTTGTATTATGTTGTAAGGAAACTACCACTTCCAATAAGACAGGTAGCTTGAGTTTTCTGAAGAGAGAAGGGCAGTTATTTGAGTGGCAGAAGCTAGTAAACTTGCTTGAAGAAAATGCAATTTATATGTATGTGTGAAATCTATCGTATTTTTAAAAAAAAACAGAAAAATTCCCATTCCTAGCTGCCACTTCTTTTTGGTTTTCATAATTGCAGTGGCAGGATAATAAACAGGCTGCCAGAAAGTGTGTGAACATACTCTTTTTTCTGGTCTCCTGAAACAGTCTCATTGAATAGGGTCAAGTATTCAATAATGATCTTTAAGCTCTTACTATGTGTAAGAAAAGTTTACAGCATTTAGGACCCTAGGATCTCTTTTACTCTTTGTTATGCATTTGTTGAGCAATGTAAGCAAAATCTTTCTAACTTTCTTATACAAAAAGGACCTGGTGTCTTACTTTTGGCTTGGGTGCCAAGGACCTTTTTTCTTTAAGTAGAAAAATTCTCTCCTAAGACTTACACGGCAATTATGTAAATTCATTGAGTCCTGTCTAAACTTGTCAAGTGAATTGGAATACTTTATAGGTTTACAACGGATATGAACTTCTGAAATGTAGACTCCCCAAGTTCAGAGGGTCAGCATCTTTTAGGGCAATGCTGACTTATCTGTGACTTTCAAATCAGTTGTAACATTCTGCCTTCTTCTTGTGGCCCTGGGGAAGGATGTGGTTCTGACAAAATAGCAACCTCTTTGATTGACAAATTGATCTACTATAAAGCAGGTTTTCTTTTTCTAGCTTGCATCCCTTTTTGTTTTTGTTTGTTCTTCTAGGAGCTGTTTAAAAGGGTGATCTTTCCACAAGAAGGAATACTGTTCTTTGGCCGAGCGTATTTCTTCCTTTTTATTTCCCACTAGATTTTAGACTCACTGAAGCATGGAGTGGACATTTTGTCTTAGTTATCTTTTTATTTTCCTATAGCTATATTTTCCTTGCCTACTTATACTATAAAACAATAATCAATCACCTTTATCAAATCAATATTTTAAGTGTGACATTTTTGTTGTGTCAGGCCCTCTACCAAGTAACTTAAGGAAGGATGATTACTGCCCTCTTTGAATTTATTTCCAAAAGAGCCACTGCTACAAAAAATAGTTCTTGGCATTCTTCATATTTTCATTATTATTTCATCATTTTTATATCATTTTATTTTCCATGGTTTTGCTCAATCATGACCTTATTTGTTTGTCCATTTTTCCCATTTGATTAATTCAGTGAAAGAGGGACAATATTTGTTGTTTATCACTTTATCGGTGATGTTGTGCTAATTGATTCTGTATCTATTATATCACTTAAACATCAAAACCAGCCTGTGATTAGGAATTACCATCTTCCTTTTACAGATAGGAAAACTACGCCTTCAAGACTTTAAGTGTCATCTTAAAGGTTACACAGTTGGTAAGTGGCAAGGAATGATTATTTCTAAGAGATCTACCATTCTCAAACATACTTCTCACAACATCTCTACAACATCTCGCTGTTGTTGGAGTTCTAAAAGGGGAAGGAAATCATGTTCTGTATGTGATACAAGACTCTAGTTCACCTGCAATTCTGATTCCACCTTGTAGCATGAGAACGAACAGAACTTGTTTTGATAAAACATCAACAGAGATTAATAGCTTTTTTTCCCCCCAGATGTGATACAAGCATGCTAAGGTGCTCAGATAAAAGGTGTTATATAAATAAGCCGCATTCTTTTCAATCTAATATGATTATGAGTGGTAATCCAATGGTGATAGGTGACAATATAACTTTTAATTTTTAAATAGTTTTTATCTTGCTTTGTTGTAATCATTCTACCTAGTGTCTTAATTAAACATGCCACCTGACTTCATCCTCTCTAGAGAACATTTGCTATTTATATTATTATTTAAATATATCCAAACTTGTCATCACTGTGATGCCTAACATAATAACATTAATAGCTCTCTTTCATTGAGTATTTACCCTGTGCCATCATTCAGTTGCTAAGTATCTTCAATGCAAGACATTAATACTTTAAATAATCTTATGGAATATGCTATACTATCATTATTCTCATTTTTCAGATAAGGAGACTGAGGCTTATGGAATTTTCTCCACACTCAAGGCTCAGCTCAAATGTCACCTACTTGCAGAGTTTTCCTAATCACCCCGTATCAAATTGTATCTGGGTTTCCCGTGCCCTTACCATCTCATATTCTATGCCTATACACTGCAATTTTTTTAAACAAGTAACTAACCACCGTGTGAAATTATACATATATGATTCTTTTTGTGTTTTATATATATGACAACTTTTTGTTGCTGTTCTATTTTATCCACCTGCAATTAAGATCCATAATGCCGTGAGCTTGTTTTGTTACCACTGTTATCTCTAATGCCTGAAACAGCCTACAGCACAGACTTAACTTTAGATAAATAATTGTTATTGAATAACTAAATTAATGAAACAATTGACTTGGAAACAATGTTTAGAGCTGAGAAAAAGACCCAGTTTTTTCTACCTCTAGTTCAGTTCTCTTTGTATTATATTATGTAAGGATATATAAGAAACCTGAGTTTATGCATTTTTAAAGTTTGGGAATAGAAATACTGAGATTCATTTTTGTTTTATCTATAGCTATATAGTTTCCCTTAAATTATACTAGATTAATATGATTAAAAGCGAAAGTTTTTAATCTGCTTGGAGAGCAATCTCTTCAGAGAATTGTGTGCAGTTTGGTGCTCTTACTTATAATTCAATCTCATTTGTTTGTGAGAGCAGGAATCTTCATTAAACAATAAGCTATTGTCATAAGCTTTGAATTACTATACTATTCAGAATATATTTATTTTAATTTCTTTTAAAGTTGCCTAAAATTCACACGTTTACTCTCCTTTCTTTGATTAGTTGGCAGTAGTAAAGCCTTACTCTGTGTCTACACAGACCTCTTTGATATGGCTCACCGTCTTTGAGTCTGAAAATGGACTTTTTATGAAACCTCTCTTGGCTCATTTTGCTACAAGTTAGAAAAACTCAAAGAATGAGAGCTCAAGAACTGAATTTGTATTCGGATGACTTTTTTTAAAATTAATTTATTCATGTTTGGCTGTATTGGGTCTTTGTTGCTGCACACAGGCTTTCTCTAGTTGCGGTGAGCAGGGACTACTCTTCGTTGCAGTGCGCGGGCTTCTCATTGCCGTGACTTCTCTTGTTGCGGAGCACTGGCTCTAGGCACTCGGGCTTCAGGAGTTGCAGCACGCAGGCTCAGTAGCTGTGGCATGCAGGCTCTAGAGTGCAGGCTCAGTAGTTGTGGTGCACAGGCTTAGGTGCTCCATGGCATGTGGGATCTTCCCGGACCAGGGCTTGAATCCATGTCCCCTGCATCGGCAGGCGGATTCTTAACCACTGCACCACCAGGGAAGCCCTGTATTAGGATGACTTTTAAAAGTACAAGTCAGTGGGCTTCCCTGGTGGCACAGTGGTTGAGAGTCCGCCTGCCGATGCAGGGGACATGGGTTCGTGCCCCGGTCCGGGAAGATACCACATGCTGCGGAGCGGCTGGGCCCGTGAGCCATGGCCGCTGAGCCTGTGCGTCCGGAGCCTGTGCTCTGCAACGGGAGGGGCCACGGCAGTGAGAGGCCCACGTACCGCAAAAAATAAAAGTACAAGTCAATTGCCAAGAATGCTACAAATGTGAAATCGTTTCATTTGTGATCCTGCCAGGCAGCGGTCCTAATGACTCTGTCTGATTCACTTGGCTGTTTTACTTCAGCAATCTATCCCTAGATGGCTGAGACTAGGGACTGAGCTGTAGCTAGGATTTGGGTGGCAAATCTGCATATATCCTAGGTGACGTACATTAGAAATTGATGCCAAATGAGGGCAATGGACCTTTTAAATTCTAGTTTGAAACACTGGATTTGCAAAGCATCTGCCAGATGCACTGCTTTGGCTTCAACTAGACTTTATTTTAAAATTCTTGTTGGGTAGAAGCAAGAGTCATGGCAGGATTTCTCAGTATGTGCATTTTATCACATGATTCTCATGTGAGTACATGACTTTTCCTAAATGAGAATACATACACAGAGAGTACCATACATACTACCAGGCTGGGCATTTAACTGTCTCGCACCAGCAATAAAGAAGCACATGTATTCAGAATTACAATTTTAGTAAGACTGCAATGCATTGGGTGCTGAATCTGGGAGCTGGCATAAGCCTGTATGATCTCAGAACTGAGCTGAACCTGGGGTCAGCCGTTGGGGGAGAGGTATTTCTCCAAGGGTGGTGTGTGGCAACATAAACATGACTGTGAACCATAATTACTATTATAAGGAGCTGATTCAGGGAATCAAATTCAGAGTGTTAACTTAAAAATTATTCCGGTATTTGTTAAAGATGGTAAGGAAGCCTGCATTCAAGGGACTATTGCAACGGGGTTTTGCAGTAGAGGGGAGGACTTGGACTACACTGTGTATACAAGGACAAATGGGAATGTATAGGCAAGGAGCGGGGTGGGGGGGGGCGGGGGGGTTGGGGTCTGTGGACCGGAAATAACTAAAGGAAATATCAGAAGTAAGGAGGGGGGGATTCTGGTTAATTAAACAAACTGGACAGGATTCTTGCTGAAGGCAGTTCAGGGTGATCAGATATCACCTGGGGAATGATGGGGAATGAGCAATTTGATCAAACTTTGGGGATGATCCGATTTATAGGTGGAGGATTCTCACTAAACTGATTTGACAAGACTCTTGCTCTTGCAGACAAGGCCCAAGGACAGGGCCAAATCAAAAAAGTGCCCAGAGACTTCTGGGAAGATGGCGGAAGAGTAAGACGCGGAGATCACCTTCCTCCCCACAGACACACGATAAATACATCTACACGTGGAACAACTCCTACAGAACACCTACTGAATGCTGGCAGAAGACCTCAGACCTCCCAAAAGGCAAGAAACCCCCCCACGTACCTGGGTAGGGAAAAAGAAAACAGAAAAAACAGAGACAAAAGAATAGAGACGGGACCTGCACCAGTGGGAGGGAGCTGTGAAGGAGGAAAGGTTTCCACACACTAGAAGCCCCTTCGTGGGCGGAGACTGCGGGTGGCGGAGGGGGGAGCTTTGGAGCCGCGGAGGAGAGCACATTAACAGGGGTGCGGAGGGCAAAGCGGAGAGATTCCCGCACAGAGGATCGGTGCGGACCGGCACTCACCAGCCCAAGAGGCTTGTCTGCTCACCCGCCGGGACGGGTGAGGGCTGGGAGCTGAGGCTCGGGCTTTGGTCGGAGCACAGGGAAAGGACTGGGGTTGGCGGCGTGAACACAGCCTGCAGGGGGTTAGTGCGCCACGGCTAGCCGGGAGGGAGTCTGGGGAAAAGTCTGGACCTGCCGAAGAGGCAAGAAACTTTTTCTTCCCTCTTTGTTTCCTGGTGCGCGAGGAGAGGGGATTAAGAGCGCTGCTTAAAGGAGCTCCAGAGATGGGCGCGAGCCGCGGCTAAAAGCGCAGACCCCAGAGACAGACATGAGACGCTAAGGCTGCTGCTGCCGCCACAAAGAAGCCTGTGTGCAAGCACAGGTCACTATCCACACCCCCCTTCCGGGGAGCATGTGCAGCCCGCCACTGCCAAGGTCCCAGGATCCAGGGACAACTCCTCCGGGAGAACACACAGTGCGCCTCAGGCTGGTGCAACATCACGCCGGCCTCTGCCGCTGCAGGCTCGCCCTGCACTCCGTGACCCTCCCTACCCCTGGCCTGAGTGAGCCAGAGCCCCAGAATCAGCGGCTCCTTTAACCCTGTCCTGTCTGAGCGAAGAACAGACGCCCTCCAGCGACCAACATGCAGAGGTGGGGCCAAATCCAAAGCTGAGCCCCTGGGAGCTGTGAGAACAAAGAAGAGAAAAGGAAATCCCTCCCTGCAGCCTCAGAAGCAACGGATTAAAGCTCCACAATCAACTTGATGTACCCTGCATCTGTGGAATACCTGAATAGACAACAAATCATCCCAAATTAAGAAGGTGGACTTTGAGAACAAGATTTATGATTTTTTCCCCTTTTCCTCTTTTTGTGAGTGTGTATGTGTATGCTTCTGTGTGAGATTTTGTCTGTATAGCTTTACTTCCACCATTTGTCCCAGGGTTCTATCCATCGTTTTTTTTTTGTTTGTTTTTTAGATTTTTTTCCTCTTAATAATTATTTTTTTATTTTAATAACTTTATTATATTTTATCTTACTTTATTTTATTTTACTTTATCTTCTTTCTTCCTTTTTTTCTTCCTTCCCTCCTTCCTTCCTTCCTTCTTCCCTCCCTCCATCCATCCTTTCTTTCTTTGTTTCTTTCTACTTCTACTAATTCTTTCTTTCCAATTTTTCTCCCTTTTCTTCTGAGGCATGCTGATGAAAGGCTCTTGATGCTGCAGCCAGGAGTTACTGCTGTGCCTCTGAGGTGGGAGAGCCAACTTCAGGACACTGGTCCACAAGAGACCTCCCAGCTCCACATAATATCAAATGGCGAAAATCTCCCAGAGATCTCCATCTCAACACCAGCACCCAGCTTCACTCAATGACCAGCAAGACAGTGCTGGACATCCTATGCCAAACAACTAGCAAGACAGGAACACAACCCCACCCATTAGCAGATAGGCTGCCTAAAATCATAATAAGCCTACAGACACCCCAAAACACACCATCAGACTTGGACCTGCCCACCAGAAAGACAAGATCCAGCCTCATCCACCAGAACACAGGCACTAGTCCCCTCCACCAGGAAGCCTACACAACCCACTGAACCAACTTTAGCCACTGGGGACAGACACCAAAAACAACGGGAACTACGAACCTGCAGCCTGCAAAAAGGAGACCCCAAACACAGTAAGATAAGCAAAATGAGAAGACAGAAAAAAACACAGCACATGAAGGAGCAAGATAAAAACGCACCAGACCTAACAAATGAAGAGGAAATAGGCAGTCTACCTGAAAAAGAATTCAGAATAATGATAGTAAAGATGATCCAAAATCTAGGAAATACAAGAGACAAAATGCAAGAAACATTTAACAACGACCTAGAAGAACTAAAGATGAAACAAACAATGATGAACAACACAATAAATGAAATGAAAAATACTCTAGATGGGGTCAATAGCAGAATAACTGAGGCAGAAGGATGGATAAGTGACCTGGAAGATAAAACAGTGGAAATAACTACTGCAGAGCAGAATAAAGAAAAAAGAATGAAAAGAACTGAGGACAGTCTCAGAGACCTCTGAGACAACATTAAAGGCACCAACATTCGAATTATAGGGGTTCCAGGAGAAGAACAGAAAAAGAAAGGGACTTAGAAAATATTTGAAGAGATTATAGTTGAAAACTTCCCTAATATAGGAAAGGAAATAGTTAATCAAGTCCAGGAAGCACAGAGAGTCCCATATAGGATAAATCACGGAGAAATACACCAAGACACATATCAATCAAACTGTCAAAAATTAAACATAAAGAAAACATATTAAAAGCAGCAAGGGAAAAACAACAAATAACACACAAGGGAATCCCCATAAGGTTAACAGTGGATCTTTCAGCAGAAACTCTGCAAGCCAGAAGGGACTGGCAGGACATATTTAAAGTGATGAAGGAGAAAAGCCTGCAACCAAGATTACTCTACCCATCAAGGAACTCATTCATATTTGATGGAGAAATTAAAACCTTTACAGACAAGCAAAAGCTGAGAGAGTTCAGCACCACCAAACCAGCATTACAACAAATGCTAAAGGAACTTCTCTAGGCAAGAAACATAACAGAAGGAAAAGACCTACAATAACGAACCCAAAGCAATTAAGAAAATGGGAATAGGAACATACATATCGATAATTACCTTAAATGTAAATGGACTAAATGCTCCCACCAAAAGACACAGATTGGCTGAATGGATACAAAAACAAGACCCATATATTTGCTGTCTACAAGAGACCCACTTCAGACCCAGAGACACATACAGACTGAAAGTAAGGGGATGGAAAAAGATATTCCATGCAAATGAAAACCAAAAGAAAGCTGGAGTAGCAATTCTCATATCAGACAAAATAGACTTTAAAATAAGGACTATTAGAAGAGACAAAGAAGGACACTACATAATGATCAAGGGATCAATCCAAGAAGAAGATATAACAATTGTAAATATTTATGCACCCAACATAGGAGCACCTCAATACATAAGGCAAATACTAACAGCCATAAAAGGGGAAATCAACAATAACACAGTCATAGTAGGGGACTTAAACACCCCACTATCATCCATGGACAGATCATCCAAAATGAAAATAAATAAGGAAACACAAGCTTTAAATGATACATTAAACAAGATGAACTTAATTGATATTTATAGGACATTCCATCCAAAAACAACAGAATACACATTTTTCTCAAGTGCTCATGGAACATCCTCCAAGAGAGATCATATCTTGGGTCACAAATCAAGCCTTGGTAAATTTAAGAAAATTGAAATTGTATCAAGTATCTTTTCTGACCACAACACCATGAGACTAGATATCAATTACAGGAAAAGATCTGTAAAAAATACAAACACATGGAGGCTAAACAATACACTACTTAATAAGGAAGTGATCACTGAAGAAATCAAAGAGGAAATAAAAAAATACCTAGAAACAAATGACAATGGAGACACAACGACCCAAAACCTATGGGATGCAGCAAAAGCAGTTCTAAGGAGGAAGTTTATAGCAATACAAGCCCACCTTAAGGAGCAGGAAACATCTCGAATAAACAACATAACCTTGCACCTCAAGCAATTAGAGAAAGAAGAACAAAAAAAACCCAAAGCTAGCAGAGGGAAGAAATCATAAAAATCAGATCAGAAATAAATGAAAAAGAAATGAAGGAAACAATAGCAAAGATCAAGAAAACTAAAAGCTGGTTCTTTGAGAAGATAAACAAAATAGATAAACCACTAGCCAGACTCATCAAGAAAAAAAGGGAGAAGACTCAAATCAATAGAATTAGAAATGAAAAAGGAGAGGTAACAACTGACACTGCAGAAATAAAAAAGATCATGAGAGATTACTACAAGCAACTCTATGCCAATAAAATGGACAATCTGGAAGAAATGGACAAATTCTTAGAAATGCACAACCTGCCAAGACTGAATCAGGAAGAAATTGAAAATATGAACAGACCAATCACGAGCACTGAAATTGAAAGTGTGATTAAAAATCTTCCAACAAACAAAAGCCCAGGACCAGACGGCTTCACAGGTGAATTCTATCAAACATTTAGAGAAGAGCTAACACCTATCCTTCTCAAACTCTTCCAAAATATAGCAGAGGGAGGAACACTCCCAAATTCCTTCTACGAAGCCACCATCACCTTGATACCAAAACCAGACAAGGATGTCACAAAGAAAGAAAACTACAGGCCAATATCACTGATGAACATAGATGCAAAATTCCTCAACAAAATACTAGCAAACAGATTCCAACAGCACATTAAAGGATCATATACCATGATCAAGTGGGGTTTATTCCAGGAATGCAAGGATTCTTCAATATACGCAAATCTATCAATGTGATAAACCATATTAACAAATTGAAGGAGAAAAACCATATGATCATCTCAATACATGCAGAAAAGCTTTTGACAAAATTCAACACCCATTTATGATAAAAACCCTGCAAAAAGTAGGCATAGAGGGAACTTTCCTCAACATAATAAAGGCCATATATGACAAGCCCACAGCCAACATCGCCCTCAATGGTGAAAAACTGAAAGCATTTCCACTAAGGTCAGGAACAAGACAAGGTTGCCCACTCTCACCACTCTTATTCAACATAGTTTTGGAAGTTTTAGCCACAGCAATAAGAGAAGAAAAGGAAATAAAAGGAATCCAAATCAGAAAAGAAGAAGTAAAGCTGTCACTGTTTGCAGATGACATGATCCTATACATAGAGAATCCTAAAGATGCTACCAGAAAACTACTAGAGCTAATCAATGAATTTGGTAAAGTGGCAGGATACAAAATTAATGCACAGAAATCTCTGGCATTCCTATATACTAATGATGAAAAATCTGAAAGTGAAATCAAAAAAGCACTCCCATTTACCATTGCAAGAAAAAGAATAAAATGTCTAGGAATAAACCTACCTAAGGAGACAAAAGACCTGTATGCAGAAAATTATAAGACACTGATGAAAGAAATTAAAGATGATACAAATAGATGGAGAGATATACCATGTTCTTGGATTGGAAGAATCAACATTGTGAAAATGACTCTACTACCCAAAGCAATCTACAGATTCAATGCAATCCCTACCAAACTACCACTGGCATTTTTCACAGAACTAGAACGCAAAATGTCACAATTTGTATGGAAACAGAAAAGACCCCGAATAGCCAAAGCAATCTTGAGAACGAAAAACGGAGCTGGAGGAATCAGGCTCCCTGACTTCAGACTATACTACAAAGCTACAGTAATCAAGACAGTATGGTACTGGCACAAAAACAGAAA
>NW_020837957.1:6510811-6573160 GCF_003676395.1 Aethalodelphis obliquidens | reverse complement strand
ATACGGTCACCTTATCTTTGATAAAGGAGGCAGGAATGTACAGTGGAGAAAGGACAGCCTCTTCAATAAGTGGTGTTGGGATAACTGGACAGCTACATGTAAAAGAATGAAATCAGATCACTCCCTAACACCATACACAAAAATAACCTCAAAATCGATTAAAGACCTAAATGTAAGGCCAGAAACTATCAAACTCTTAGAGGAAAACATAGGCAGAACACTCCATGACATAAATCACAGCGAGATCCTTTTTGACCCACCTCCTAGAGTAATGGAAATAAAAACAAAAATAAACAAATGGGACCTAATGAAACTTCAAAGCTTTTGCACAGCAAAGGAAACCATAAACAAGACCAAGAGACAACCCTTAGAATGGGAGAAAATATTTGCAAATGAAGCAACTGACAAAGGATTAATCTCCAAAATTTATAAGCAGCTCATTCAGCTTAATAACAAAAAAACAAACAACCCAATCCAAAAATAGGCTGAAGACCTAAATAGACATGTCTCCAAAGAAGATATACAGACTGCCAACAAACACATGAAAGAATGCTCAACATCACTAATCATTAGAGAAATGCAAATCAAAACGACAATGAGATATCATCTCACACCAGTCAGAATGGCCGTCATCAAAAAATCTAGAAACAATAAATGCTGGAGAGGGTGTGGAGAAAAGGGAACCCTCTTGCACTGTTGGTGGGAATGTAATTTGATACAGCCACTATGGAGAACAGTATGGAGGTTCCTTAAAAAGCTACAAATAGAACTACCATACGACCCAGCAATCCCAGTACTGGGCATATACCCTGAGAAAATCATAATTCAAAAAGAGTCATGTACCTAAATGTTCATTGCAGCTCTATTTACAATAGCCCAGAGATGGAAACAACATAAGTGTCCATCATCGGATGAATGGATAAAGAAGATGTGGCACATATATACAATGGAATATTACTCAGCCATAAAAAGAAACGAAATTGAGCTATTTGTAATGAGGTGGATAGACCTAGAGTCTGTCATACAGAGTGAAGTAAGTCAGAAAGAGAGAGACAAATACCATATGCTAACACATATATAAGGAATTTAAGAAAAAAAATGTCATGAAGAACCTAGGGGTAAGACAGGAATAAAGACACAGACCTACTAGAGAATGGACTTGAGGATATGAGGAGGGAGAAGGGTAAGCTGTGAGAAAGCGAGAAAGAGGCATGGACATATATACACTACCAATTGTAAGGTAGATAGCTAGTGGGAAGCAGCCGCATAGCACAGGGAGATCAGCTCAGTGCTTTGTGACCACCTAGTGGGGTGGGATAGGGAGGGTGGGAGGGAGGGAGATGCAAGCGGGAAGAGATATGGGAACATATGTATATATATAACTGATTCATTTTGTTGTAAAGCAGAAACTAACTCACCGTTGTAAAGCAATTATACTCCAATAAATACGTTAAAAAAAAAAAATAGTGTCCAGAGGAACCTGATTAAAGTTTGGTTAAGGAACGAGTCTTCGTCAAGGGTGAGGTCTATGTACGCAGAGACAACAAGAAAATGGTTTACACAACCAAAGTCTCCATCCAGGGACATCTTAGAATCAGCAGTGAAGGGTGGCCGAAGACAAGACCCTGCATGCAGGCAGAATGGTGAATGGAATTTCCTTTATATGTTGAAGTCCACTGTCATGAGGGTGGAAGTGAGGACAACCTGGAACAGGAGGAGAGGACTGAGCATATCGATGAGTTCCTTGCTCCCTAACGTGAGGGCTCCTAAAGCTAACACCTTGATAAAGTTGAAAGCAGTGAGTAAAAACTGGGCTTTTTCTCAAATATGAAGCTTTTGTATCCTATCAGCCATCATCAGCCTTGTCTAGATTTTTTCAGTCAATTTTTTAAAGCTACTATAGGTGTGTTTTGTGGTAACACTCCCAAATCATTCTTTTAGCCTATCCCCTTTCTGAGGGTTACAAAGATTAATTAATTTATTTTTTAAATTATTTTTAAATTAATTAATTAATTTCCTAATATTAACTAAATTCAAGCAGTTTTTTGTAAAACTTTCCTAGGTACTTTCATATACTTTATCTTACTTGACCCTTGTAACAGTCATGAATGGGGGGTGTGTGTGTTTGCATGTGTGTGCATTAATATTCTCTCAGGTTGAAGAAACAGAAACAGAGAGGTTAATTGTCTTGGTCAAGGGCACACAGTTTGGAAGTAGCAGACCTGGGACTTAAACTTGAGGCTTCTGAATCCAAATCCTGGACCTTAAAACAATATTTATGATGGAACATTACACATACAAAGAGGATGTTATTTTGTTTTTCTTTTCATGTGTTAGAATTGTGTCACGAAAAAATAGAGAAAGCTTCAATAATTTTCCTACCTACTTTCTCAAAAGATAATATACATGATTGTTTGTTTTTTGCTTGTTAAGAACCAAAATATGCTCCTGTTAGTGTCTGTCTGGTCACCAAATAATGGACATACAAATGCATCCATTTTTGTGAAAGCATTTTCATCAAGCCACATGGAGCCTCTGGGAGGCTCAGTACCCACAAATTCGCTAAGGGTTGGTTTTGGTTAGTTTAGGTGATTGGGGCCCAGGCTAAAGAAGTCATGATGAAAGACAAAGACAAAGCCCCTGGGAGGATCAGTGAACTTTTTCTGCTCTAGGGTCAAGTACATCCCCCTGACCCTGCCTTACTAGTGACTGAAAGGGAAAATGCACCACAGAACTCTGGCTGATAGATTGATGGGTTGGTTCATTTACTCATGTACAGCCTACTTCATGCTAAGCACTTTGCTAGCTACAAGGGATTCTAAGAGGAACAACAATGTGGTCCCTTTTTCAAAACTTTATCATTTCTTGTTCAGTGGTATGGAAATGCTTGCAATAACATGAACTAAACAGAAGCCTGAAGTGACTGGTACATAGGACAGTAGAATGTAGGAAAGCAGCTTGACACCATAGTTAGAACACAGACTCTGGAATCAGACTGCCAATGTCTAAATGCCACATGTGCAACTTGCAAGCTGTATGGCTTTAGCCAAGATATTCCACCTCCTTGTGACTCAGTTTCCTCATCTGGAAAATGAGCATGAACTTACCGTGGCAGGGCTAGTTTGAGGGTTAAATAGGTTAATATATGTGTGTATATATATATATATATATATATATATATATATATTTTTTTTTTTTTTTTTTGCAGTACGCGGGCCTCTCACTGTTGTGGCCTCTCCTGTTGTGGAGCACAGGCTCCGGACGCGTAGGCTCAGCGGCCATGGCTCACGGGCCTAGCCGCTCCGCGGCATGTGGGATCTTGCCAGACCGGGGCACGAACCTGTGTCCCCTGCATCGGCAGGCGGACTCTCAACCACTGCGCCACCAGGGAAGCCCTAAATAGGTTAATATTTTTAAAGTGCTTGGCGCTTAGCAAGCACTAAAGAAGATTTCATTAAATAAATAAAAATAGGAATCAGGAAAGGCAGGAAATAAGATTGGACAGGCAATCAAAATGAACATTTGTTGAGTATTTGTGAATGCCAGGCACTGTATGGCCCTTAACTTTTAACTGTCACAGTGACATGAGTCAGTAGGTTTAGGATCTCCATAACGCAGAGGTTCTCAACCTTGACACACATTTGAGAATGGATAATTCTTTATAGTGGGGAGCTGTCCTGTGCATTGTAGGATATTTGGTAGTATCCCCGGCTTTTGTTCACTAGATGCCAATAGCACTCTTCCCCCATTTGTAAAAATAAAAAAAAAAGGTCTCTAGACATTGACAAATGTCCACTGGGATGCACAATCAACTGCTTCCACCCCTACTGTGAATCAATCACTGCTAAAATCAGGAAAATGAAGCTGAGAGAGGTTAAGCAATTTTTCCAAGTCGCACAGTGAATAACAGTAAAACAACAATGGGAAATTAGTCTGTATGACCCCTGTAAAGATAAAGATATAATAAATAATGTTCTGTAAAAATGAGGACAGAATGAATAAGCTTTAAGAAAGTTTCTAATATCAGGTTGTGAAATCCATGCTATAGTGATTGACTTGATTGTTCATTGAGTGATAGAATTAACTTGATCAGGTGTATATTTGGTGTATAACATGGCACATGGACTGAGGAGGTGAAAAACTGAAAAGTGAGAAGGTATGCAATCATCCAGATGTGGCATGGTGAGGACTTGAACACAGGCTATATAGAACAAAAGAAACAATAACTGAAACCACCGCAGAGTACAATTTGTTGAGATTATTCATCATTGTAGTCAGCCTAGGTGAAGGACTCCATATGCCTCTTCTGACTTTCCTTTTGGTACTCTTGCCACAAGATAAACATATGAAACTGTTACTTAACTTTACACTTCAGAGAAAATGGGTTAGGTCCTGACAGATTAGTTACAAGCACACACAGGGTCATACAGATAGTCATTGGTTCTTAGTCTTTCATTTGAATCCCTGGGACGCTGTGTCTCACCACACTTCTTTCTAATCTAAATGATCTCCCATGACTGACTGCAAGAGAATGGATATTTACAAAGCTAATCAATACCAGTTTATTGTATCTGCTTCAATCCACTTTACTTACTGACATGGTACAATCCTGAATAGCCTTTTCAGATAGGTAAGGTGCAGATTCTCTCACCTGTAAGTCTGATTATAAATCCCTTCTTCCTCTTTTCATTTATCTCCCTGCCTTCCCTCTCTCTCTCATCATCTCTTTTCTGCTCCCTCTTCTTTTGGTGTGATACAAATTGTACAAAGTACACTGAAGTTAATAATCATGATAATAGGATCAACAAAACAGCTGACATTTATTAATATTTTGCTTTGTGCCTGGCACAATTTTAAGCTCCCTGCCTTTATTAACTCATTTAATAGCACAACCTTATAAGGAGGATATAATTCTTATCCCCATTGTACAGATGAAGAGCCAGGCGTACTTACTTCCCAGCATTATCAGAATCAAAGGGGCAAATGGATACACTAAAAAAACTGCAAAACACGACAGATTTGAGCTGATGTTATTATCATTTTTCTGACTTCATTATCTAACAAAGTGAAATCTGACAACTCTACTTAACCCAGACCCTTAAAACCTACAAACAATAATTGGAATGGAGAGCAGATGCTCACTATTTAACAAGGCTTGTTCTAACAAATAATAAAAGCTCTTTTGTTCCTGTTTGCTTTGTTGAAAATGAATTTTTGTTCACTTTAAATTAGGTCAGGCATAATTAGGATTAAGGAGTAACCAGACTTGAAAAATGACTGTACATAAGTGTCACCTATCTGACCAATATATCTGTATTAAAAGAATTAACCTGAATGACTAAAATGCACTGACCTTGTGCATTTGATTTCTGTTCTCTACTCAAAATATTGAGGGATGGACTTAGTGAGAAACAGAATCTCCACCAGAGGATAATTTTGTCTTTCTACCAGACCGTATCACAGCTATTAAGGCTAAGTATAGAAATCAGGCTAAGAGGAATATGCTATGATGTGTAAAAATCTGATTTTCTCTTAAAAATCTAAAATATTTCACCAGCCCACACACACTGTTATGGTGTGATTCTTTTTTTTTTTTTCGGTACGCAGGCGTCTCACTGTTGTGGCCCCTCTCGTTGCAGAGCACAGGCTCCGGACGCGCAGGCTTAGCGGCCATGGCTCACAGGCCTAGCCGCTCCGCGGCATGTGGGATCTTCCCGGACCAGGGCATGAACCCGTGTCCCCTGCATCGGCAGGCAGACTCTCAACCACTGCACCACCAGGGAAGCCCCAGTGTGATTCTTTTGTGTTATGATTCCTACTCATTTTGTGTGAAATTCCTAGGATTTAAGCTATGGTAAGTAATTCAAGATGGAGTCACAGTGGCGAATGTGAACTCCACAACAGTTGTTTTGAAATGTCTGATACAGGACTGCAAGTGTCTTAGAGTGATAAATAAGAGTGTTACTTTAGATAAGGAATTGGTTTGGTAATGTCAGAGGAAAGACTTTACTGGAACATAGGAGCAACTATAGAGATAAAACCCCCTAGGGTGTAACCTTTACGCCATGCTGGCAGACTTCTTAAAATGAAACCACTGAGCCAAGACACTTGAAGGCTCCTTGCTGGAGGACCTGACTCCATGCTGCTGCTGGGAGCTGGTCTAGTCAGCGCTGCCAGAGGTCCTGTTGGAGCAGAAGGTGACTTTCCACTCAGGCTTGTCTCAAGATCTGTTGTTGGACTGAAGACCACTGCTCATGCTGAGATGCCTCTTCCTGAACTTCTCCTTGGAGTGGTTTGTTACCCCTTTTTCTAATTTCACTACTCTGACTAACCTGTGTTGTGTTCTAATTGTGTGCAATATACTGAGTGATTTGTGAGTTGAATATTAGCTACATTTCATGTATTTCCAATCCATGATTTTTACCTGGGCTTACCTCTGGGACCTGACAAAACACACACTCTGTATCTCATCTCACTTTTATCACTAGTATCGTAAGTATCTTCTTTAAACTTAGTGATTTCTTTTCCACTGCATCCAAGTTGAAATGTTTGTATAAGTGGTTCCATCAATTACCAAAAAGTGCCTCGTGGTCAGATCCAGTGGTCTCACGTCTGTCTTCATCCTTTCAACTATTCTTCACCACATTTCACTGAACTTGCTTCACTTTTCTCTTCTTCACTCCTAAAATTTCATTTCTTCAGAATATTGAGTTTCTAGTGTTCAGCTCAGCCTCTTCTCTCTTCTGTCTCCCCCCCTTCCCTTCACTTCTCCCTACTTCCCTCTTCCTTTCACTCTCTCTCTCTTCTCCCCCACACTTCTGTCTCTGTCTTTCTCTCTATTTTATTCTTTCCCCGGGACTCATATGGTACATTTTCCTAGATGATGCTTGAACTCAAATGCTTTATGTCTTTATAAATGTTCTCATAGTTCTCAAAATAGTGGCAGCCTCCCTCTCCAAGCTATACTATACTTTGATGTTTCTGGTTGTAATTAAAAAGATATTTCAGGACATCAGTAGACCAAATCCAGTGACATGTTTTCACTTTCCTTTAATGCTCCATGAAACAAATGCCAAGAAATACTGCATTCAGTTCTTTGCCAAAGGTGGGATTTATTAATATTCTGAGAAGTCCATGCAGGGCTAGCTGAGTGAAAAGAGTGCATAAAGAAGGATCCTTGCTGGTAGACAAGCTCCTATGAGCAACTCTTTCTTCAAGGGAGAAGGATTTGTTCTGATTCCTTTCATTATCCTTCTTGTGAAGAAATTAGGAAACATCGAAGCATAATTTTGCTTGGCTTTATTCAGTATTCAAAGGGACATATTTTCCTACAAGTTAGTTATTTAGGCATAAACATACAAAGATAAACATACATGATTTCTAAGTAAAATGGCTTTAAGTATGAAATTTGAAGAGGTTGTTTAATCTTTTAACGTAAGAGGAGCAGCCTACCTTTTTGGAAAGGGCAATCACATATTGACAATCTCTACTTAAGAGCAATAGAAAATAGTCACCATTTGTTACTTCCATTTACTTTCCATGAAAAGGAAAAATTGCTACTTAGTGGTGTGATGGAGCGGATTCTGCTAGAATTGTCCTTTAACACTATGAGGTTTGAGCTCCACGTATATTTCCACTCTTCTAGGCAACGACAAAAGAGAAGGCAGGCAGATATCTTAACCAATTTATGGCCGAAATTAAATTTACTAATTGAACTGCAAAATCTGCTCATTGACCATATTTCCAATTTCCAATTATATAGTCAATATCAATCTAACCCTTCAAACTCTAAAACTCAGAGTCAATTTTCTCTTCTCTTTCTTCTTTACCCTACATAAGCAATTAGTCCCAAAATCCTATTGTCATGTACTATTTATTGAACATTGAGTACATGTAAGTTACAAAGACCCCCCCCCCCATTTCTGTTCCCTTTGCCACGGCCTTAGTTAGCTCTCCTGTGAACCTACTGCTGTTGTCACCCCACTGGCATTCTGGTGTTCACTTTCTCAGCATTCTGATTTTATATTTCATCTGTTTCCTTTCTACATCCTTAGGCTTAGCTCTTCCTGTGGCCTTCTTTGAATATTTTACTGAACTTTTCTAATTTCTAGCCCTTTGCACACTTTGTTTTTCCTTCTCCCCAACTCCGGCTCCTATTTCAAACTTTAACTTATACGCTGCTTACTTCTTTTTTTAATAGATCTTTTTTTTTTTTTTTTTTTTTGCAGTACACGGGCCTCTCATTGCTGTGGCCTCTCCCGTTGTGGAGCACAGGCTCCAGACGCGCAGGCTCAGCGGCCATGGCTCACGGGCCCAGCCGCTCTGTGGCATGTGGGATCTTCGCAGACTGGGGCATGAACCCGTGTCCCCTGCATCGGCAGGCAGACTCTCAACCACTGCGCCACCAGGGAAGATCCAATAGATCTTAATTGGAGTATAATTGCTTCACAATACTGTGTTAGTTTCTGTTGTACACCAAACTGAATTAGCTATATGCATACATATGTTCCCATATTCCTTCCCTCTTGAGCATCCCTCCCACCCTCCCTATCCCACCTCTCTAGATCGTCGCAAAGCACTGAGCTGATCTCCCTGTGCTATGCTGCTGCTTCCCATTAGCTAACTATTTTACATTTGGTAGTGTAAATATGTCGATGCTACTCTCACTTCACCCCAGCTTCCCCCTCCCCTCCGTGTCCTCAAGTCCATTCTCTATGTCTATGTCTTTATTCCTGCCCTGCCACTAGGTTCATCAGTACCATTTTTTTTTTTTTTTTTTTTAGAATCCATATATATGCGTTAGTATATGGTATTTGTTTTTCTCTTTCTGACTTACTTCACTCTGTATGCCAGACTCTAGGTCCATCCACCTCACTACAAATAACTCAATTTCGGGTTTTTTTATGGCTGAGTAATATTCCATTGTATATATGTGCCACATATTCTTTATCCTTTCATCTGTCGATGGACATTCAGGTTGCTTCCATGTCCTGGCTATTGTAAATAGTGCTGCAGTGAATATTGTGGTACATGTCTGTTTTTGAATTATGGTTTTCTCAGGGTATATGCCCAGTAGTGGGATTGCTGGGTCGTATGGTAGTTCTACTTTTAGTTTTTTAAGGAACCTCCATACTGTTCTCCATAGTGGCTGTATCATTTACATTCCCACCAACAGTGCAGGAGTGTTCCCTTTTCACCACACCCTTCCCAGCATTTATTGTTTCTAGATATTCTGATAATGGCCATTCTGACTGGTGTGAGGTGATACCTCATTGTAGTTTTGATTTGCATTTCTCTAATAATTAGTGATGTAGAGCATCTTTTCCTGTGCCTCTTGGCCATCTGTATGTCTTCTTTGGTGAAATATCTACTTAGGTCTTCTGCCCATTTTTTAATTGGATTGTTTGTTTTTTGACATTGAGCTCCATGAGCTGTTTGTATATTTTGGAGATTAATCCTTTTTCCGTTTTTAATTTGCAAATATTTTCTCCCATTCTGAGGGTTGTCTTTTCATCTTGTTTATGGTTTCCTTTGGAGTGTAAAAGCTTTGAAGTTTAATTAGGTCCCATTTTCTTATATTTGTTTTTATTTCCATTACTCTAGGAGGTGGGTCAAAAAAGATCTTGTAGTGGTTTATGTCAAAGGGTGTTTTTCCTATGTTTTCCTCTAAGAGTTTTACAGTGTCTGGTCTTACATTTAAGTCTTTAATCCATTTGGTGTTTATTTCTGTGTATGGTGTTAGGTAGTGTTCTAATTTCATTCTTTTACATGTAGCTGTCCAGTTGTCCCAGCACTGAGTGAAGAGGCTGTCTTTTCTCCATTGTATGTTCTTGCCTCCTTTGTTGTAAATTAGGTGAGCATATGTGAGTGGGTTTATCTCTGGGCTTTCTATCCTATACCATTGATTTATATTTCTGTTTTTGTGCCAGTACCATACTGTCTTGATGACTGTAGCTCTGTGGTATAGTTTGAAGTCAAGAGGCTGATTCCTCCAGCTCCGTTTTTCTTTCTCAAGATTGCTTTGGCTATGCAGGGTCTTTTGTGTTTCCATACGAATTGTAAAATTTTTTGTTCTAATTCTGTGAGGAATGCCATTGGTAGTTTGATAAGGATTGCATTGAGTCTGTAGATTGCTTTGTGCAGTGTAATCATATTCACAATATTGATCCTTCCGATCCAAGAACATGGTATATTTCTCCATCTGTTTATGTCATCTTTAATTTCTTTCATCAGTGTTTTATAGTTTTCTGAGTACAAGTCTTTTGCCCCCTTAGGTAGGTTTATTCCTAGATATTTTATGCTTTTTGTTGTGATGGTAAATGGGATTGTTTCCTTATTTCTCTTTCTGATTTTTCATTGTTGGTTTATAGGAATGCCAGAGATTTCTGTACATTAATTTTGTATCCTGCAACCTTACCAAATTCATTGATTAGTTCTAGTAGTTTTCTGGTGGCATCTTTAGGATTTTCTATGTGTACTATCATGCCATCTGCAAACAGTGACAGTTTTACTTCTTCTTTTCCAATTTGGATTCCTTTTATTTATTTTTCTTCTCTGATTGCTGTGGTAAGAACTTCCAAAACTATGTTGAATGAGAGTGGTGAGAGTGGACACTCTTGTCTTCTTCTGGATCTTAGTAGAAATGCTTTCAGTTTTTCACCATTGAGTATGATGTTTGCTGTGGGTTTGTCATATATGGCCTTTATTATGTTGAGGTAGATTCCCTCTATGCCCATTTTCTGGAGAGTTTTTATGATAAGTTGGTGTTGAATTTTGTCAAAAGCTTTTCCTGCATCTATTGAGATGATCATATGGTTTTTATTCCTTAATTTGTTAATATGGTGTATCACATTGATTGGTTTACATATATTGAAGAATCCTTGCATCCCTGGGAAAAATTCTACTTGATCATGGCGTATGATCCTTTTAATGTGCTGTTGGATTCTGTTTGCTAGTATGTTGTTCAGGATTTTTGCATCTATATTCATCAGTGATATTCGTCTCTAATTTTCTTTTTTTGTGCTGTCTTTTCTGGTTTTGGTATCAGGGTGATGGTGGCTTCATAGAATGAATTTGGTAGTGTTCCTCCCTCTGCAATTTTTTGGAAGAGTTTGAGAAGGATCCATGTTAGCTCATCTCTAAATGTTTGATAGAATTTGCCTGTGAAACCATCTGGTCCTGTACTTTTGTTTGTTGGAACATTTTTAATTACAGTTTCAATTTCATTACCTGTGGTAGGTCTATTTGTATTTTTTAATTCTTCCTGGTTCAATCATGGAAAATTGTTCCTTTCCAAGAATTTTTCCATTTCTTTGCGGTTGTCCATTTTATTGGCATATAGTTGTTTGTAGTAGTCTCTAATAATCCTTTATATTTCTGTGGTGTCCGTTGTGATTTCTCCTTTTTCATTTCTAATTTTATTGATTTGCATCCTCTCCCTTTTTCCTTGATGAGTTTGGCTAAGGGTTTATCAATTTTGTTTATCTTCTCAAAGAACCAGCTTTTAGTTTTATTGATCTTTGCTATTGTTTTCTTCGTTTCTATTTCATTTAGTTTTGCTCTGATCTATATGATTTCTTTCCTTCTACTGACTTTGGGTATTTTTTGTTCTTCTTTCTCTAGTTGCTTTAGGTGTTAGGGTTAGATCATTTATTTGAGATTTTTTCTTGTTTCCTGAGGTGAGATTGAATTGCTTTAAACTTCCCTCTTAGAACAGCTTTTACTGCGTCTGTGTCCCATAGGTTTTGGGTCATCGTGTTTTTGTTGTCATTTGTTTCTGTGTATATTTTTAATTTCTCCTTTGATTTCTTCAGTGATCTTTGGTTATTTAGTAGCACACTGTTTATCCTCCATGTGTTTGTCTTTTTTACAGTTTTTTTCTCGTAATTGATTTCCAATCTCATAGCTTTGTGGTCAGAAAAGATGCTTGAGATGATTTCAATTTTCTTAAGTTTTCTGAGGCTTGATTTGTGACCCCAAATGTGATCTATCCTGGAGAATGTTCCATGTGCACTTAAGAAGAAAATGTATTCTTCCACTTTCGGGTGGAATGTTTTATAAATATCAGTTAAATCTATCTGGTCTATTGTGTCATTTAAGGCTTGTGTTTCCTTATTTATTTTCTGTTTGGATGATCTGTCTGTTGGTGTAAGCGCAGTGTTAAAGTCCCCTGCTATTATTGTATTACTGTCGATTTCCCTTTTCATGGTTGTTAGCATTTGCCATATGTATTGAGGAACTCCTATGTTGGGTGCATATATATTTATAATTGTTATATCTTCTTCTTGGATTGATCCTTTGATCATTATGTAGTGTCCCTCCTTATCTCTTATAACAGTCTTTATTTTAAAGTCTATTTTATCTGATACGAGTATTCCTACTCCAGCTTTCTTTTGATTTACATTTGCTTGTAATCTCTTTTTCCATCCCTTCACTTTCAGTCTGTATGTGTCCCTAGGCCTGAGGTGGGTCTCTTGTAGACAGCATATATATGGGTCTTGTTTTTGTATGCCTTCAGCCAGTCTGTGTCTTTTCGTTGGGGCATTTAATCCATTGACATTCAA
The DNA here is from genome assembly GCF_003676395.1 of Aethalodelphis obliquidens. Classification (NCBI taxonomy): domain Eukaryota; kingdom Metazoa; phylum Chordata; class Mammalia; order Artiodactyla; family Delphinidae; genus Aethalodelphis; species Aethalodelphis obliquidens. The sequence goes on along the minus strand of NW_020837957.1, from coordinate 6,560,597 downwards.
GGTTATTATCGATATGTATGTTCCTATTATCATTTTCTTAATTGTTTTGGGTTTGTTTTTGTGGGTCTTTTTCTTTTCTTGTGTTTCCCACCTAGAGAAGTTTCTTTAGCATTTGTTGTAAAGCTGGTTTGGTGGTGCTGAATTCTCTTCAGTTTTGCTTGTCTGAAAAGCTTTTGATTTCTCTATCGAATCTGAATGAGATCCTTGCTGGGTAGGGTAATGTTATAGTTATAGGTTTTTCTCTCTCATCACTTTAAGTATATCCTGTCACTCCCTTCTGTCCTGCAGAGTTTCTGCTGAAAAATAAGCTGATAATCTTATGGGGATTCCTTTGTATATTATTTTTTGTTTTTCCCTTGCTGTTTTTAATATTTTTTCTTTGAATTTAATATTTGTTAGTTTGATTGCTATGTGTCTTGGTGTGTTTCTCCTAGGGTTTATCCTGTATGGGACTCTCTGTGCTTCCTGGACTTGGGTGACTTGCCATCTAATTTCTCTTTTTTTTTTAATGAGTGGGATTATTTTCCTGTCTTACTGGTTGTTTTGCCTGAGCTTTCCAACACTGGAGTTTGTAGGCTGTTGGGTAGAGCTGGGTCTTTGTGCCAAGATGAGCACTTCCAGGAGACCTCACTCCAATTAATATTCCCTGGCTTCTGAGGTTCTCTGTTAGCCCAGTGGTTTGGACGAGGACCTCCCACCAGAGGAGCTTCAGCCCAACCCCCAGTTCATGAACCAAGATCCTGCAAGCCATGCAGGGTGAAAAAAAAAAACAAAAAAAGAAAAAGAAAAGAAAACAGTAACAAAGTAAAAAATAAAATTAGACTAGGAAACTAACAAATATATTAGAAAGAATATAAAAATAAAAATATAGATGAAACAACAACTGGAAGGTTAAACAAAAACACAATAGTAAAAAAGAGGAGAAAAAAAGAAAAAATGGTGGAAAAGGCCATGGCTGTGGAAGGCAGGTCCTTAGCAGGGGTGAGGTTTGGGTGGTGGGAGAGGCCTATGCTTAGGACCCACAGGGCTGGAAAAGGTCCTGGGAGGTGTGGGGGGTTGGGCTTAGGCTCAACAGAACAGAAGGTGCCCAGACGTGCCTCCTGCCTCTGGTCTCAGAGGGCAGGGGACCCCACCTGGGAGCTCAGTAGGTTTCCCAGGCTCCAGTGGGTGGTGCCAATGCCCTCCATTCCTCTCCTGCTCTTCAGGTTCTGGAGGCCCCCTCCTGCTTGCCTCTCCTGTTCTCCCCTGGCCACCTTCCAGAACCAGCGCATCCCAGAGGGGGCCTCTGAGAGCATAGGACCCGGCCGAAGAGCCAGGCAGAATTCCCCAGCCAATTGGGCAGGGGAAACACTGGGCGCACTCCCCCCAATCCAAGGCCCCGAGGGTCCCTCCATGCGTGGGAACACCTCAGGGACACCAGTTGTGTCCAGCCTCCACTTGTCTCCCCCCTGAGTCCCCCCACATCCTACCAGTTCGCTTCGGGGTTCCTCCCATATCATTGGGTGTTGAGGTCCCTCACCAGCGGCTGGCAGGCGTCCTAGTTGTGGGGAGACGTGTTTTCATTCAGCAAACATATATTGTGTACTATTGTTTAAGACACTGTGATAGGTGCTAGATGCTAAATGTTACAGTCTTGTCATTTCCTACTGAGTTTACTTCAAGCTTCATCTAAAAAGTAAGGTTTTCCACAATGTGATTCCTACTTGTCTTTCTAAGTATCATTTCCTCTCTCTTCCATAAGCACTTGTTCATTGACATGGTCATACCACTCACCACGAATACTCATCAGCCTGCTCCCTACCCATATGTTCCATGGATACTCATAACTCTGTGACTTTGATCTTTCTCCTTGTTCAATATTAAATACACACCAAGAAATTGTTTTTTAATATTCATTCACTTAATAAATACTTATCATTTGTTAACTGGATATATGCTAGTTACTGTGTTAGTGCTGTGGGTATGAGGGTTGACATCATAGGGTGTCCTCTTGAAACTTGTTCTCATCATTTTGAACTTTTATCCCTATGTCGTGGTTCTAGGCTCACCTCCATGAAACCTTTCCTGATGACCCCATCATATTTAATTCTCCTGCTCTTCAGCCTCTCCCATATTTACAAATCTTCTTACTACTTATTCATTCTGCTTTGTATTTGTGGTCAGTTGTTTATGTAAGTCTGTCTCTGCTAGACCTCTCAAAAGACAGAGAATATGTTCTATTCACTTGCTGATAGCACCAGGCTCATGTAGACTTAACATAAAGGCTTAATAAACATGTAAATCCCAATTATCCAAAATAACAATTGTTTGCCAATGAGAAAAGTTGCCTGAGAGTTTCCTTTAGAATGTAATAAAGGAAAAAGTTTACTACATCCTGGCTATTCTGTTACAGTGTAAACTCTATTCCATTTTGCTCACGTTTGTGTTCTTAGCACATAGTGCAGTGCCTGAACATCCTAGGCACTCAATAAATAGCTCCTCAGTGAATAAATAGACTGATTACTTACTCTTTTGTTAACTAGCTGTGTGCCTAAAACCTCAACTCTTTGAGCTTCAGTTTCCTCATCTATAAAATGGTATAACAAGTCTTAACTCACAAGTTCTTTGTGAGGCTTAAATAACTAAGTTAGACCTCACTTGTTGAATGTTGAGTTATTACCATTATTTGCTAATTTTAAAGTCATGTCTTGGAAATCTTAACAACAATTAAGGTCAGCATGACTTGTATACTTGTTAATGAGATAATTTAAGTGAGTACACTATTAGACGTCTACATTTTTTCCTCATTTTCTCTGTTCAAAAAAGTATACAGGTAATCAAAGGTAGATGATGTTTCATATTCCCTGCTTTACTTCCTGGAATTCTAATATATGGTTCATTTTGACAAGGAAGTTTCAATGTATTTCATAAATATGAAATCTTAGGATTGGTTTGGACCATTGTAATCATCTCATTCTTTCTCCGCTTAATGAATGCAAAATTTAATTTTCAATAATCATTACTTCTTATCACCAAGCCTCAACTTTAATACCCCTGATATTAGGGAGTTTACAGGTATGATGTCTTGCCTTCTATTGTAGTGAAATTCTGCCCTGTCTCAGTTTTCCTATAGTTTTCGAAAGTTGTTCTTGTTCCCTTTCTAGAACTGCACTGGAAAATCCTACTTCTCCTCTAGGCCATTTGAACTCTCACTATCTTAAGGCAGTTATTAATTCATCCTTGGATAGTTTTTATACAGCTAAGTATTTCCAGATTCTTCAACCAGCCTCATACCACATGGTTCCTGAGTCCTCTGGCATTCTGAATGTCTTCCTGCTAAATCAGATTAAATTATATTTTCCATATAGTGCTATCTACATAACTTGGGGAGCCCAGTACAACATGAAAATGTGAAACCTCTGGTTAAAAATTTTTCATAATTTAAGAGAGCAACAGCAGAGCCTTAAACCAACTGCAGAGCCCTTCCAGGTGCAGGACTCTGTGTAACAGCATAGGTTGCATGTTGATGAAACTCTGACTCTATGGAGAAATTTCATTTCCACAGTCTTCTATGACACCTCAAAAAGGGTTATGAGCCCTATTGAATGGTCACTTCTCACACTGATATTTTCCTTTGTATATGGTGACATAAATTCTAGTCTTGATTCACATCTTTTGCCACACTGTAATTATTAATAGTATCCTTTCACAATCTCAAAGTGTACTCATTTGGATGTTAAACTGTATACACATCTATCTCTTAAGCAGGAATCAAGTCAATTTTGTCCATTCCTGTATTTCCTGGCCCTTCATTGTGCCTGTAAAATAATTGGCCGCTTAATAAATATTAAGTGATACTGATCACAGTGTGAGATCTTGGGAAGAAAAGACACATTACCAACTAACACAAAATCTCAATTTTCTTTAACTCTTGTGCTATAATGTTCCATATCAATATGTATATCTGCGCATAAATACTTGTTTCCCTTCCTATACTTTTAGTTCATTTCATGTATTCCCACTCATGAGGATTTCCTGGACTCTACCATGTAGAATGATCAGTTCAGATCTTTTTTGTGCTTTTCTATAACTTTGTTGTTCTTATCTATTTAATGACACTTACTACAATTGAATTATAAATCGCTTTTTTTTATGAACCTAATTCCACAACTAGCCTATAAGACCCTAATGAACAGGAATGTTATTCATAAGGGTGATCTGTGTTATGTGGGTTCTTAAAATATGTTTGTGGAATATGTAGTCAGAAGCAAAAGAAGTAGATGACAGTTGCAGTTTGAATTTCTAAGGAGAAATTCTGTTCTCATAGTTCTTGTGTAATACACATGTAAGTATCATTCAGGGGTTTTGCAAAACATTTCTGCATGTTGGAGAAAATTGCATTCCAGCAGTGTAGGACTCAATTTTGAATAGAACCTTCTTATCAGATTAAGAGTATTCTTAGAATTATCAGTCATGTTACAGAGGTTGAGAAAAGAACACACAGACTAGAACTCATGGGCCAAAGTTCAAAGGAAATTTGCTCTCAAGTTTTAGGGAAACATACCGCCATGTCTAATACATGGTAGGCACTTAACAAATCATATTTTCCCATTTGATTTAATTTGAAGCTGTCATTTGGTGTAAACAGTTAAGTAAATCTAATATGTGCTGAGCACTAGTTTTGTGAATAGGGGACTGCAGTGGATGTTGAGTAAATATATTTCTATAACTGGCTCTACCACTGATTGGCTATATTACCCTGGACAACTCATTTAGCTTCTCTGGGCTTGAGTTTTCTTATCTATAAAATTATATAACTAGATTTTTTAAAAACTACATATTACCTTCAAGCTCTAAGATTCTTCGATTCTGTGGGTTTAGTGCTGTTGTTGCACTACAGGGTACACACCTGAGGTCTATATGATTTGATTATATAGGGCTTTGAAAGTCAGAAACAAAGAGTTAATCATATTGCAGAAGGCAAAATAGACTCATGAAAATATGGGACATTATAAATGTCATAGGTAGCACTAGAAATCAGTAAAAAATTGAGATATTAATTAAATTGTACTGGGACAATTGGCTTATATACAGAAAAAATAATATTGATATCCTACCCCACACCATATACAAAAGTAAATTCCAGATTGATTAAAGACAAAAATATGATAAGCGAAATTTTTAAACTTTTAAAAGAGAATGCAGGAGACTATATTTATGTCCTGATTGGAAAGGCTTTCTTAAATAAAGTGGGGAAACCAAGTAGCAAACCACAAATGAAGGCATCAATAAGTTGACCCCATAAACAAAGCTAAAAGAGAAACCATACACTGGGAGAAGATATTTGCAATGCGTGTAAGAAAACAAGATTAGCATTCATTACATATAAAAAGAAATCTACAAATCAGTATGTAAAAGACAACCGATTAGATAAGAGGGTAAAGATATGAACAGAAGGCATAAAGATATACATAAAGAAAAGATGTTCAACTTCACATTTTCACACCCATCAGATTTATAAAGTTAAAAGTCTGCTTACGTCAAGTGTGTGGAAATGTAAATTGAGGATGGTATTGTACTCAGAGGTGGGAATTCAGGCGGCCTTACAAGTGATTTGAGAGGAAGCTTCTTAGGGCTCTGTCATTTCAGACAAAGGTTGCTGAAATACGGCTAGGAATTTAACAGATTCCATTTTAACCATAGATTATCTAAGGCATCAAGTCATGGAGGTAGTGAGTGGTTCCTGAAGTTCATCACTTACGTATGTGTGTATGTATGTACGTATTTATTTGGTGGGGTGGGGTTTAAAAGGAAAACTGTTGTGGTGAAGTTGGTAGCTATTCAAGGCTGTAAAAGCAAGAAGGGGAATTCTGTGTTTCGCTGCTTCTGGGTAGAGGAGTGCCAGTAACAGCCCACTAGTCCTTTGCTTAGACATTCCCTGACTAGAGAAAAAATGGAGCTAGATATACAAAACATCAAAGTTACAACCCAAAATATACTTTACATGGCAACATAAAAAGAAGGCTCAACTGACATAAAGGGGCACCTCACCTACATTTTTCCACAAGGAAAAGAAAGTGCAGACTGAGCAACAAGCAGAAAAAATCTGGTAACAAGGAGGGAACACTAAATACACTAGAGAAATACATAAAACTACAAAATGTCTGTTTTTTTAAAAACCTTGCAAAAATCAGGGGAAAGCGCAAATGCAGTCCCCCACTACCTCAAATTATGCAGTCAAGTTTCCCACATTTGGGGAAATCAAAGAGGTCAGCACATCTGGAGTGCAATGGATAAGCCACGCCCTGGGAAGATCACCTTCATGATCATGGTATCTCCCCTGCCAGGTAAGTATGAAGTTGATCACTTTAAGAGGAAAAAAAAAAAAAAATGTATGGTAGCAAAAGAGGTAGAATGCAAATGGCTAAAAAAGAAAAACCTCAGATAACCTTATGCACGTTTGCCACTGTTTTACCATGAAACTCTATTTCAGGCTTGCCCTGAATTTGCCTTCTCGGACCTTATACCACTAGCAATTTTGTTTTATTCCCTTGGCATAATATTTCCAGTAATAGCTCCTCCCCAGTGGCTCTGGCTGTATTACTTGGTACTTCCTTCCCCTGGCTGACTGCTATAATTCATAGCATATATATACTCATATTCATAGCATAGATACATGTATCTCTGCTTAGAATTCTCTCTCTCCTGTGACTTAGCCATGCCTCCTGTTTTCATCACCCATCTAATGCCAGTTTTAGTCAATTTCTGACCTCTTCTGCGACAGCTTCAGAACTAGGCTACCAGTTCCTGAGCTTAGGACCTTAAATACATAGTTCATTTTGGGAAAACATAAGAATCCCAGGCTGTTTGTAATAGCTTAGATCCAAAAAGGACATCTTCTTGAAAGGTATGTTGGGTTTATATGATGAGTGACTTTCTAGTAGACTAATGGTTTTGCAAACACTTGTTCCACCACATGAAATAACAACTTTGATTGAATCATTTGTTTTTGTCAACTGTTTCTAGTGTTTCAAATTCAGCAATTACTTCTGGTTGTTTTTTGTTTTGTTTTGTTTTGTTTCATTTCCCTGATTCACTAAGAAAACAAGATTTATTCCCCTTCTTCATAATTTATCTTACTGTTTGTGACCCCTGCACTTTCTCTGGTAAATCAGATAGCTACATTACTTGTTTTTGTCTCTACCATCGAGACACTTTCTATGCCACTGCTGACACCAAGATTTTTTTAGTTTGATGAGTTGTTGATGTGTGAACATGTTTTGCTTTCATGACATGAACATGTATTCCTGGGTATGCAAATTGAATTAGGCTTGCTAAGCTGAATCAGGGCTGGTTCTCAAACAGTGGGAAAAATAACCATAATTTGCATGAGGAAATAGACAGAGATTTGGTGTCCTAGAGACCTAGATTTTGAATCGTTGAGTCAGTCATTTGTGGGAAATTAGAAAAGTTAATTAAGCTTTCTGAATTTTAGTCTTATCACATATAATTGCCACATTTTCTTAATTTTAAGATATCAAACATAAGGCATGTCAGCAATTTAATAGCAGCATTTCACAAAAATTATAGCCTATATCAAATGCAATGCATGCATCAGTATAAAAAGGTATAAACAAGTAGATGTTTTAATATCGTGAAAATTTAATAAAACCTATCTTGCAAGGTTTTGTAATAAAAAATAAGTTTTATTTATAGTAAGCACATCTGTGGGTATGCATGGCACAAAGTAGGCATTCAAAAAACAGTAGCTATTATTCTCACTTAACTGAAATAACATATGATATCTTGCTATTTTTTAAAAATTTAATACAAAATTAATCTGAACCCACAAAGTCTATGTCATGTCTACGGTCCTCACAATATTTCTGCACACCCCTCTGGGTTCATGTCCTCCCTGGTAGCTCTTGTTCCAAGTTCTTGCTTCTCTTGAGCTCTGACTCATCTCATTTTCTGTGTCTGTTCTCTTCTCTTACCTCTGATTTTCCTTTGATTTTTCCTCTCATTCACTCAGGCTTTTGTGTGTAAGGCAGGCTTCTTTGAATGTTTAGAGTAACTGGATTTGATCACCATAAAATATTAAAGATGACTTATAAGCTAGTTATTTTTGTTCATAAAATCTCCTTGTCTGCCTGGTCACCAGAAATTTCTTCCTAGTAATGTTTTCTTCAGACTCTGGAATTCTGCCATATTGCTTTCTTTCACCAGCACATTCTTCATTCCCTACTTTCTCTATTATAAAAACTTGGTCATTTCTCATGCAGAGTATTTTTTTTCCTCTGTGAATATTTAATTGTACCCTTTTAACCTATGTATTTGGAGTCCTACCTCCTGCACCCAAAAGACTAACCAATATACACTCTGACATATAGAGAATTCTCTTCTTAATAAGTCTGATGCTAGTTATCAATATACTTTCCCAAACAGCTACAGTTCATGCAGGATGTATTTAATGTTGTCTAAAATGTTAAACCCAACTTTCCATCTACACTCTACCTGCACCCATGCAACTGAACATGGCTGGAGAAAAACATAAACTATGCTGACTAGTCTTACTTTAGATTTATGACCATGAACTTCAGATGTGCCCTTAATGCTGCCTGGAAATCACACTATGTTTCCTTACTCTATCCTTTGCTGCATTCTCATAAACAACCACTTCACAATTCCTCTTTATTTAACAACACAACACTGACCTTTCTTCTTCATTCTCTCTCTTTTATTTCAGCTTGGACCTTGCCCCTTGAAAATCTCATCCCATCTCATGGCTTTTAATGTTACCTATGTGCTGATACTATACACACACACACACACACACACACACACACACACACACACACACACAACGAGGATCATCTCCTCCCTTACCACACTTTCCTTTGAGCTTTCTCGTTTGTATCCAACTGCCTATATGATGTCTCCACTTGGATGCCAAATGAGTATCTCAAACTTATGTCCAAAACTGCTGCTTCCTCATCCCTCCTCCACAGTTCGCCCCACTGATTACATTCCAAATCTTAGTTGATGGCAACTCCATTCATTCAGTCACCCAGGCCTAAAATCTTAAAATCACTCTTGCTGTCTCTGTCTCTAACACATGCCACCCCAAATAGCAAATGCTGTTGGTTTTATCTTCAATATATCACGAATTCAACCACTTCTTAGGGCCTTCTTTTCTATCTCACAAAACCATTTAGCTACTGGATTATTACAATATCCTCCTAATCGGTCTCTTTTCTAGCTCCTATGCCTTCCTGCAGACTCTTCTCGATAGACTATCCAGAGAGATCCTGTTAAAATCCAAGTCAAATCCTATCACGCCTCCACTCAAAATGCTCCCATGGTTCCTCAGTTTCGCAGAGTAAGAGCTAGTCCTTATAATGATCACAAGGCTGTGGTAGTCTCCACGCCCTCACTGCCTCTCTGTCCTCCTCTCCTATGAATGGTTCGTCTGTTACTCTATTCCAGCCACATCAACAGCCTTCTGCTCCTGAAGCCTAGGCCCCCTCCTCCCTGAGGACCCGCGCAGTGGCTTCGCCCTCTGCCAGAATGCTGTTCCCTCAATAGCCACACAGCTCGCACCCTCATCTCCTTCAAGGCCTTCCTCTAACATCACCTTCCACTCAGACCTGTCTTCACTACTGCATTCAAACTACAACTGCTTTCTGCATCCCGACATTCCTGAAAACTTTTACTCCATTTTTCATATAAAATGTATTACTTTCCTGCTTAACATTTAAGTTACTTATTTAATTTGTTGTTCAGTGTCTCATTTTCAATATCAGGATATAAGCTTTGCATCTTTTTTATGACGGATCTTCAGTAGTTGGTGTAGCGATTGGCAAACTATAGACACTCAGTAGATATTTATTGAATGAATAAATAAATGAAAAGATAATATACAATAATTCACTAATTCATTCAATTAGAACACTCAGAATGATGCTGAGGCTACAACATGAATAAATTCTAACAACTGAGGACTTTATAGTCTATTGGGATAGTTAAGTATATAAATAAAGGTAGCATAAAGCAATCAAAGACACTGTTACAGAGTTATAAAAAAGGACTCTGGGAAATATAGAAGACTAACATGGAAAATATGGGTGACTTTAAACAATGTTTTGATGGCTCACAGGATACAGCTGGGCAATGAAGAAGAGTGTAATCTAAATAAAGGGGGTGACATGAATAGTACAGGGTAATGAGAGTCTTTTGTTTTTCATTTCTCTCCAATACTGTATGACTGAGCAAGCCAGTTCAAAAGAGGTGTGCTCCATAGGTTAGAGATTTCTGTCTGCTGTATTCACTAGTATTCACTGTATTCACTGTGTACCCCTAGTACCTGGAACAATATTGGGCACATGGTGGATTCACAGTGTTTCTTTGTAGAGTGAATTAATGGACTTCTTATTATAAAAAAGAGGGTTTTGCCAAATGAATTTAAAGTATTTTTCGGTTCCATTATCCTAAATTACAATGAGTATGCTTTGAATTGTCAGGAAGAACCTAAGTGATTAGGCCAACCTCAGAACAAAGTGGCTATTCGAGGAAGTGGTTATCTCCCCATCCAACAAGGCTTTCACTGTTTAAAGATATACATGACCCCTTTCCAAGACACTGTACAAAGTATTTCTGAATTTGATCAGGAGTTATGCTAATGCCTGTCTTGAGTCTGGTGCTGCAAAGATGACTTAAAAAAAAAAAATCCATGTTGGTCCTCTCAGAAGCCATACAGTGCATAAAAGAAGTCTAACCTTTTGCCAGCTCTGTGCCACCTTTGGATAAATCCTTGTTTTAGGTGTTGTTATTGTCAAATGCATTTACCTGAATCCAGTCTATCTTTTATGGTCACATAAATAATTAAATTACAACTCAGAAGAGAAACTCAGAAAAAGTATTTAAAAACTACAGGCATGGTTCTCTGTGTACCAAATATTCTCAAGAGCTAAGGAATATCAAAAAAGAAAAAGTTAAAAAGAAGGACAACTTTCATTTTGTGGAAATTAGATACGCTATTGTTAGGCAGCGTGTACATAACTTCATTAGCAAATACTACTTATTACAGGACCTCAGAGACACTTTATATTTTTAACTCAACAACTTTTCAAAACAGCTGAGCTTGCTCAACCCACGCCACTGTTGGAGTGCCATTTGATCACCAAGGAAGGTTCACAGGACCAGGTCATGACTCTGATGCAGGAGCCCCCTGCACTGACCATCTGCTAAAGGATGAACAGTTTTATTTGGATTATTTTTACTTAGAGCTTTTGGTTCTCATTTCATCCGATGCTTACAAGTCCCCTTAGTATCAGACTCTAATCCAAATATTTGTACAGCTTTCCACTGTCTTGTTCCTTGAGGGTCTTACAGCAGAGAAAACTTTAAGCTGTTGCATACTCTTTATTTCCACTGGAATTCACCACTACCAGGTAAACTAAACAGGATAATGTATGAACTTTTGGGGAACCCTTCTTTTGGCTTTCCCCCTTAAACCCTAAGCTAGAGCCAATCCAGTCACACTTTACTTCCTTTCCTCTTCTGAAAGGATGCATCATAGTTTATTGGTAATAAGCATGGGCTCCAGAAACAGACTTATGTTCCAATCGTAATGCATAATACCGGCTTCGTGACCTTGGGTGTATTACCTTTTTAAGCATCAGTTTTCTCATCTGTACAGTGAGGATAATAGTACTTGCTTTGTAGTTATAATGAATAATTGAGATCATGTGCAATAAGCATAAATCACCATGTCTGACTTATATACTAAGTACATTATAAGTGACAGTAACTTTTATGCAGGACAGTCCATTCCTCACCTCAGTTATAACCTCAGTTATATCATACCAGCCACTGGATAGGATAGAGCAAAAGGCCTCCATCCTACTTTATGTTTGATCTAGTTAATTTTTCTTCTAAAGATTTCACTTCCAGTCTTTTAAAAGGATATAGGAAGTTCCCATATATAGCAGTCTCATTATTCAATTTTTATTCCCATATGTTTTTGACGCCAGGACATCCACATGAAATTAGAGCAAAGAGGGAGGCTTTGTGATCAACACCATTTCCCTTCAAAATGCTTATTCTTATCGAAAAACTTGTTTCTAGACTATGCAGCCATCAATGTGAAAGATTTTGCGTTACAACTTTACATGAAAACAGAGCTTAGGAAAAATAAAATAAACATTGTATACAATGTTCTTTAATTGAAGATACCCAGTTAACCTGTCATTCTATGAGGAGGTTACGTTTCTGAGAACTACTCAGTAGTCTCAGGCGACAGATGCCTAGAATATTATTCTGTTGCCACTGCATAGGGCGAGAAGAGAAGAATGACTGATGGGTCCCTGGGGCTATTCAGTGATATTGTGCATTGCCAGAAATAGGACACACAGGGGACAGTGACATAGTGAATATCTTTATATCAGAGACATGCTAGTTATTCCTGTGCTATGGAAAGAGAGTAGAAGGAATCTGGATCTTCCATCTGGATCTCCAGGTGATACCATTGCCAGCTGCTGCAAACAGGTTGGTTGAGCAATGTGCTATCCCAGAATTCCACACTAGTGAGGCCATGTAGTCATTTATTCATTCAGCAAATATTTTCTGAGTGCCAGCACTTTACCAGGTGCAAAGAATACACTGACAATCAAGGCAAAAGGAATCCTTGCCTTCAAGGATGTTCTATATCAGAAGACAGATAAATGAGGAGAGCTGCTGTAAAACTCAACAGGGAGATTTGATTTAGGCCGGGAAGTTGGGACCAGGGATTCCCCACTCCTCTCATTCCCATCTTCTCCCTGCCTCTTCGCCCCTCATTTGTGTCTCTTTGACCTACAGAAGGCCTGCCTGAAGGGTGAGTTGCAGGGGGGATCTGAGCATGCTCCAAACCTCTGGTTTCTCTCTTCTGAATAAAGAGCCTCAAGGGATTGTGCACCGCAGGATCTTCATTTCCCCAAGAAGACAGTTCAGCAGAGGGACTCTGGCCCTGCAGGGGGAAAGCTAGAAATGGTGAAGGGTTGGTTTAATTCAGACTTCAGTATTAGAGCTAAACCGCATTCTCCAATCAGATTTATGGATCTAAAAATGAGCTGATATTTTGATAACCATCTGTCTGTCCTGAGCCTAATTTCTCAGTGGATTCTAAACTTGGAAGAGAAAATAAACATGCTGTTTACTGATGTCCTTTATACCCCATCATCTTATAGCATTTGCCAGATATCTGAGGAGTAGATGCAAGAAACTGGCATTTAAGAACCAAATTAATCCACTGGCAAAAAGAGAGATTGAGGTTTTTGGCTTAAACCGAGGAGGTATTGAAATTTTTTGCCAGGGCTAAAGTTAGGAAGTTTATCTGTGTGGGGCTTTGCCTTTGGTTACTGAAGACGGTGACACTTGGGGTATTGCAATAACCAGAGACCTTTATGACTGACCTTTATGACTGAACTTGATGTGATTTAAGAAGACACATAGGGATCAGATCATAGAGGAAAGAGAGTATATGTGTCTTACCTAATCCTCATCTTAAGATAGGCAGTACTTCAATACACTGGCTTTTTTAGGCCTTGCTGGGCAGAATAACTTTTTTTCCTGCATTTACTGAATTTCTTAATGAAGGCTATAGACTAAATCTTTAAACTCTAAAGACAGCTAATCTCAGTGAGGGCTACCGAACACTGGTATGTGTTTTGTGCCAGGCATAGGGAAGAAATGCAAGGTTATATACTCCCAATTCTGTTTTTCTCTATGTAGATCAAGGTTCAGGACTAAGTGGGGAACAAATCATGGCTAAACTCTAGGATTCATGTAGGTTATCTTTCGGGTCCTGGGTCATCTTCCCTACTAACAGGTTGCCTCTGCTTAGTACTCTGATTTATTGGTTACCTAAGCCTTGACCATGGTTTTTAGATTACAGTGATTCATACCTTGGTATTGATCACAGAAGCATGTTAGTCTTTATTAACTAACACTTTGAAAGGAATGAAGAATCTGGCTTCTCCTTGGATTGACATAGAAACTCCATGAAATTTTCCCAAACTCATGAGTTAAGAAAGAACATACCTACATAAATACAATGGAATATTACTCAGCCATAAAAAGGAATGAAATTGTGTCATTTTCAGAGACATGGATGGACCTAGAGACTGTCATACAGAGTGAAGTAAGTCAGAAAGAGAAAAACAAATTTTGTATATTAACACATACATGTGGGATCTAGAAAAATGGTATAGATGATCTTATTTGCAAAGCAGAAATAGAGACACAGACGTAGGGAACAGACATATGGATACCAAGAGGGGAAGGGGAGGGTGGGATGAAATGGGAAATTGGGTTTGACATATATACAGTACTGTGTATAAAATAGATAACTAATGAGAACCTATTGTATATCACAGGGAACTCTACTCAGTGCTCTGTGGTGACCTAAATGGGAAGAAAATCCAAAAAAGAGGGAATATATGTATATGTATGGATGATTTGCTTTGCTGTACAGCAGAAACTGACACAGCAGTGTAAAGCAACTATACACCAATAAAATAAAATAAATACAATAAAATAAAATAAGAAAGAAAGTACCTAGATTACTCAGCTTTTAGAAGTTAAACTTGCTGAACAAATCAGAAAGGCAAAGATAATTTTAAAATATGCTTATTTCCTACCATCAGAATAGTAACAGTGACAAGAAATAAAATTCAAAAAGATCAAAACGAATTAAAGAACATGATAGTTATTTCTAGATCAATAAGGATGATGAAGAGCAGAGGATAGAAAAAGAGAGTTGAGTTTTTAGAAGATCAGGGTTATTTCTCTAAAGGGGCCTGGAAAGGCAAGGTGCTGAGAAGCAGATGGCAGGTGTTTTGGTTCTCCTTAGGCCCACGTAGCTCAGGTTCAGAAGCATCAACAGTATTTACAATGCGGGAAACTGTATGGTGATTCTCCGGTATAAACAAATATAGAAAAGAGGCTTCAAGTGTCAAAGAACTTTCACAAGTAACAGTGGCAATGATCACTATGACAGAAGACAAAGACTTCTCACAAAAGAAAAAGGGTGGAGCCTATGTCACTCAACAAAACACACAACACATCCCTGAATGCTAGAGGGTTAGAGGGAAAGCAGAAAGAAGAGATTTTGCATATGCCAAATGGGGAAGAATGGCATGTCTAGTAAGATCTCGTGACTGAAGCTGCCACTTGTGCTCAGTTATAATGTCTTTTAAAGAAGGCAGGGATGTCTCAAATGCCATGCTCTGAGAGTTGAGATGGTGTATATGTAGATCCTTACCCCCTGCTCTCCCCTTACAGACGACAAACATAGCATTACAATTAAACTTATGGGAGCTTTTTCTCATAAGAGCTTAATTTCACAGCCTGTAGCCTTCAGATTACTGACATGAATTAACAGGCATCCTGGTAAATCGCTAAAACCAAGACTTCCCTGTATCTCTCCTCTTCCTCAGCTACTACGTTTCTGCTTTCATTTCTGGCAACAACGTGGGTCTGGATTGTACAGAGTATAGGGTTCTGGGAACAGTATTTCTGTAGAGGCTGGAGACTGACTTGAATTTTTAAATTTTGCAGTGTGGGGTTGAAGCTGTGATATTCTTTTATGTCCAAATATTACAAAAAACATGGCACGTAAGCGGTTTTAAGTTGGATTAATTCCACATTGACATGATTTAGAAACTATACTTTTTAGTAGAAGCAGTCTACTGAGTCCCAACTCTACCCAACAATAGCATCAGAGATCTCTCAGAGTCAGACTGAGCGGAATAAGAAATTGGGTGATTGTGATGAAACAATTTTACATACTATTTGGTCTTAACTTGTAAAGAAAAAGGAATATAACCTTTGGACCTCCTTTTGTATCCATGTTCTTCATAATCAGAGCTGGTTTTTATTCAAATTTAGGACTTCTTTAGGATTGTTTTTAGAGGACACGTCTATTTGTAAATCAGAAGGAAAAAACTAAAGGATGAATTGTCTACCCAGGATTCAGAAATTTGTTCCATTCTGGCCCATTTCAAAGCCTTTCGGAGGCAAAAGCTAAATTGCCCACCAGTTGCCTGGCAGGACTTTAAAGGATGAGTGTCAAAAAAAAAAAAAAAAAAAGTATGAGTGTCTGATATTGTGAGGTGGCCTCAGGAAGGTAACAGCATTACCATCCTCATCTCTTCCCACTAGTAAACCGGCTACACCAACAGTTGACTATAGACTTAATGAATAAACTGAGTGGGTTAAAGACATAAAAATCTGGGGACTTTGGAGACAGATACTTATTCCATATTCCTGATTTTTCAAAGGGAAGGGGAATGGAGAAAGGAGAGAATTTCTACTCAACTTCCTGGGAAAGAAAGTTTTAGATGGAAGGCTCTGAGTTTCCCTCTAGCCCCAAGGGAGGAAGAGTGACTTGTCTGACACAACAGTTTGGGAGAAGAGACTCAGTTCGGTCCTTCTGTTTTTCCTCTGCTTTGGGAGCAACACTCTGGCCTGCTCTTTACAACCCCTGAAATTGGGGGATTAAGTCCAATTCAGGGAGAGTTGTAGAAGTCCCTCTGGCTGCAAATTTATAATTATATTCATCAGTCAGTTTTGCTTTCTCTCTGTCTTCTGCATCTTATTTCTCAGTTGGCTCTTAACTCAAGAGATCAAGGAAGGGTTTTTATTTATTGCCTCCACTGAAACCCTAACAAGGGCAAGACTATACAATATTGGCTTTCCTGGTGAACCTTTTAAAGATTTTAACAAATATAAGTTGTTGGGCTGGGCAAAGAAATAGTGATGGTGGAGTGGAGATTTCTAGGCTAAAGAGAATAGCTAAGCAAAGGCATGGCACTGATAGAGCAAATAACATAGTTAATAAACTGAAATAAATCCAATATGATCAGAGCAAAAAATGTAGCAAGTAAGCGGATCTACGTACTAAGGAAACATTGTGTAGAGCTTGGCTATGGAGTTGAGATTTTTGCCCTAAGGTAGGTTTGCCAGATTAAGTAAATAAAATTATAAGACTCCAGGGCTTCCCTGGTGGCGCAGTGGTTGAGAGTCTGACTGCTGATGCAGAGGACACGGGTTTGTGCCCCGGTCCGGGAAGATCCCACATGCCGCGGAGCGGCTGGGCCCGTGAGCCATAGCCGCTGAGCCTGTGCGTCCAGAGCCTGTGCTCCACAACAGGAGAGGCCACAACAGTGAGAGGCCCACGTACCACACACAAAAAAATTATAAGACTCCAGTTTAATTTGAATTTCAGATTAAAAAAACAAATATTTTTTAGTACAGGTATGTCCCATGCAACATTTGCAATATATGCAGTATGCTTACACTAAAAACTATTCTTTGTTTATCTGAAATTCAAAATTAACTAAGGTCCTCTATTTTATCTCGCAACTCTATCCTTATGGAAATGTCAAATCACTGAAGTGTTGAAAACATTCAAGTGATCAGAAATCAGAGAGAAAGAAAACTAGTCATGCAGCAAAAGGAAAACGTCTCTTTCCAAATGTTCTCAATTTTCTTTAGAGCCCCTTCCAACATGCCCTCACCATAAAACCTATAATTATGAGAGCTTGTTATATCCTATGACTCATGATAATACTGTAAATTCAGGCTGATAAAGATAAATTACAGTCTCAGTAATATGGCAGACGAGGCTGACTTGTAACAAAAATGGAGTCTGGATTCTATCTCTTACCATTCATGCTCTGTAGAGAAAAAGCAATACACAAAAGTGACTGACGAACATAGCAATTTCACTTGTGAAACTGGGCACACTCATTTTGCCTCCATTGAAATCTAGGTTCTACACCTCCCTAATCTACAAAGCCTGTGTTTATTGTGCCTGACCTTTTCAGAATGCAGTGACTTCTGCTGAGTTCGTGGCCACCTCAGTCTGATTCACAGCAAGATGTTTTAAATGGACTGACGCTGCAATTACTCAAACGTGATCCATCAGAAGAACAGCATCCTGAGCTACCTGCAGAAGAAATGGGCACAACACCAGTAAACAGAAACCATTCTCCTGACATAATATCCATTTTCTAAACACAAATCCTCTTTTGTACTTGACTTTACTTGTTTCCTAAATACCTCTATGTCCCTTCTTTGTAACCTTTTCCCTAGGAGTTCTCTCATATGGCAGTTGTTAGAATTCTAATTGCAACTCTCTGGGACAGAGTAATGGTCAGATTGGAATGAGTTGTTCTCACCTACTGATGGGTCAATTTGTGGGCTTGTAACTGTATGAGTACATGCATCACCAGGAAACCAGTCTCTCCATAGGAAGTCAGCAAGTGGTAGGAGCAGTATTAAAATGGCAAAGAAAAGAAAAGGCCAAAACGTTTGAAAAAGGACTGACATTTTTTTTTACAAGGCCAGGTATATGGCTACAATACATGGTAGGTACTTTAAAACACCTCCCTACCCCAGAAATGTAACAGATGTTATTGCTAACCTTCAGTATGTCCATCCAGTCCTAGTGTCAATATTACAAAAGTGAAACTGAAGTATCGGAAACCCAAGCCTGTGTACATGGCTGGAATTACTAGATTTCTGGGCAAGCCAAGACCATACTAAGTGAAATAGAGTTCAGCTAATAAATATCCATTCAGGCTAACATTTGATGAATGCTTACCGTGTGCCAGGAACTGTCATCAACACTTTAATCATAACTATTTAATACTCACTACAGTCCTACAAGGTAGGTCTTATTATTTTTACCATTATACAAGTGAGAGAATTGAAACACATGAACACAAATTTTTAGCCAAGCTTACACAGCTCAAGAGTGATAGATCAAAGATATAATCCAGGCAATTTGACTGTAAAGTTGTACTTTGAACCACTATACTATTCTTATTCTGAGGATGGAACACCTTTTAACAGCAGAGAATCCTTGTGTGCTCTACAAAATACAAATGGAGATTAGCTTACATTGCATTGTCTTGGTAGTAAGTTCAAGTCTAACAGTTTTCTCAATTTCCCTTTGCAGTTCCATGATTCTAGGTGACTTTACAAGGATTTATGTTACATTTAAAAAAACAGTATGTGTGGTTGTGAACAATACTTGCTCAAAGCAACAATCAGTTCTGTGCTTTGATTGAATCTATATCCATTCACTCTTTTATTCAAAAGTCATGCATGGAGTGCCTAGTGGCTGAGGTGCACTAAATTTGGTTATCAAGACATTGTTCTTGATCAGAAGAATTGCACAGCCTATAGGAATATATAGGCATGCAAGGAGAATATATGGGAATATATAGGCATGCAAGGAGACAATTAGAATGGTAATCACATTGCTTGTTTACTAATTGTAGGCTAGGCCAATGCTCTAGAGAATATGTAATTCAGTGTCTTAAAGACTCCCAGCCTTGCTCTTTTCCCTAACTGCTCACTTGGGACATTTCCACCTCTTGCAAAATACCCCCAAAGATTTCTAGAAATACCCAGTGGATGCTTCTTCTGGTACATGAACTGATCCATTAGCTACAGAGACTTTACAGTAGACGCACTGATTAGGAGAGTCACAGGAGGAGAGAAGGAGCACCATCTTGTTCTCATTAAATTGCTAATGGGAACTTCACTAGGGCCACTGTTGACAGTGGCCCTAAGCCACTCCTCTCCCTTGGACCATGGTGGGGTGGGGAGATTGTCCGTGCTCTGATTCTGAGTTACTAAATAGGGTTTAGTTAGTAGGGCATTCTGTAGCATAGCCCAGTGGTACTCAACGTCTCAGAGACTCTCAGAAAAGCAGTATCCCCAGCTGTGACTCTTCCTTCTCTAAAAAAGCCAACATATCCAAAGGACTAGGCAGGAACACACGCTTCATTATTTTCCATTTTTGTTTCTGTCTCTTAAGAGCTTGAAACAAACAGATAAAACACAACAGAGCAAACCTTTCCCTGTCCTTTAGCCAAAACACATAAAAAGTCTCATGCAAAATATTCATGCAAATTGTGGCCACCAGCCCACTAATAATGTGCACAGCCTGATTTAGTTTGGACTCAAATAGGACACCCTGCTACACACAGGACATGGTAAATGATATGAGACATGAACAGAGTTTGAGGCATGTAGAAGATCACTCTGTCTGGAAGCTCTGGAAATCTTTTTCGAAGCAGTGACCCTTGGGCTCAATCTTGAAAAATGAGTAGCAATTTATTGTTCAACGAAGAGACATTATGGCATGTTAGGCAGAGAAAATTGGATACAAATGTCTGGGTGTACGGAAGAGCTTGGAATTCTGGGGTGAGTGGGAAGTATAATGTGCTTGGGGCACAAGTTGTGCATTAGGCTGTCCCTGTGGGGATGCAGTTTGGGGAAGTGAGGCTAGAAATAAAGGATGGGATCAAATTCAGAGTAGCCACTATTCTGGGCTATTTTCAGTCAAAATTTTTCTAAGTGGATCTCAGTGTAGGGGAGGAAAACAATCATTTTCCTCTCTACCTATCTTAGGTTCCTTGGTTGGGGTCCTATAAATTAGACTAACAAAGGACAGATGACAAAGAGGAAAACAAACAGAAGTGTATTAGCATGTGCATCACAGGCATACACAGGGGGGCACTCAGAGATGAGTAACTCACAGGGGTGGGTAGAACTTGAGTTTGTATAGCATCTTAACAAAATAATAATAAATTTTAGAGAAGTGACAAGACAAAGGAAAAGGGCTTGTGGCTTCTAGGGGCAGCAAATGTGGAAAGGCAAATATATGGAAAAACTAATGGTAGATAAGGGCTAGTTTGAGCAAGGTTTGTTATGTTGGTTCCTTTAGTGTCTTCTCTGGGCTGTTAAGGGTTTAGACTTGTCTCCAATGATTAACTTTTGTCCTTCCTTATTCAGAGGAAAGAGGGGACACCTTTACAGATTTATGTCTTACTTTTAGGCAAATATGGGGAGGGCAAAGAGCTTTTCTCATATCTGCTTATTCTCAAGTGACTTTAGCTAACAGTCTCTACGGCTCAAATTGCTCTCACATACAGTTTCTCCTTTGATCGTCACAATAATTTCATGGAGTTGGCAATGCAAAGGCATTATTCCCATTTTATAGATTTGGAGATTGTACCCCAAATGACGAAATGGCTTGCTCAACATATTCAGCTCTCTGGAACCCTGCATTTTGTCATCCAGAGAAATTCACTTGTGTCCTGGATTCCCAGTGCTACCATAATAGTGTAACAATAGGATTTATAACATTGGAGTGGTGAGGGCATTGGCATGAAAAAGGGTGGCTTCATATCTTTGCTCTGGTCCTTACTAGCTATGCCCTTAACTGAGTTACTTTGCATCTTTGGCTCATGTCTTCTACTCTGTGACATAAAGATAACAATCCCTGTCTCTCAGAGTTGCTGTGTGCATCAAATGAGAGACTGTATATGAACAGCACCATACGTGGTACTTAATAAGAACTAAATATATCATTGCCTAAAATCATTATCATCATTTTTATGAAATAACAGTGGATAATGGGAAATATAGTATGCAAATGAAGGGGCATGTAGATTCAGGTATTTATTCTGATTTCCTGCTCTGACCCTCAAATTCAGATTCCCAGAAAACAAATTTTTACTTCCATCCATATGTGTTTGCATTTAAAGAGTTCAGTTAGGTCTGATTGGCTGCTATTAATGCCAGAATGCTGGTTGAACTTGGTTGCTTTTTAGTCTCTCACAGCTTTGTAAAGTTAGGGAAAAGAATCCCTGAACTGTCATCGTGGGGGCCATGTTTATGAATTATTACATGTGTTGCTGGACCACTGTGAGCCCTCAAATTTATTTTTATGATCATTCTCACTTTTGTGTAACTCAAGGTCATTTATTTGGCCAGCTAATGACTGTAGTAAAATTATGAGGAAATGGTCTAACATCACTATTCCAACAAAATGACTCATTGATATTTAATGTAATATTAACATTGCCTTAGAAAATCTCTAAGACATGTTTTAAACATATATATCCATATTCTCCCCTGAGAAAGAATTTTACTGTTTATTTAATGAGTCAATTAAGCTGAAACAAGGCACTATATTCTTTTTTTCTCTTTGTATAGAAATAGTCATGTAACTTGACCTTCTGTCATCAAAAGTAAACGTATTAAGAAAATCAGTAGTAAACATTTTCCAGTGTAAATTTCAGCTTCATCCTTGCTTGCTGTCTGCAAGGGACTGCTGCTGTGGGAGCTTATGTCTTAAAGATTTCCCTACCCTTGACACCTTGGGTAACTTCAATAGCAGGAGCTTTGAGAATCTAAATTACTCACCTCTGCTGTGCATTTACTGCTGTCATTCAGTTGAATGAAATTAAACTTGCCACTTGTACCATCACACAGAAGAAAATTATAGAACTTTTTAAAAAAACGTTATTTCATTTAATTAAGGAGCAAATAGAATTCTGTTCTATTTCAATTCTTTGGTATAAAAAAATACAACATTGAAGAAAAGGGAAAGCATTAAGTTTCTATGAGAAGTTTAGTAAGTGAAATCAAAATCACAACTGGGCATTACTTTTAGATGTTATTTATGCAACTGTTCTTTCCACTACATTTATCAGAAAGTCTCACCAATGCCTAAAATTCTACCACTCCTACTTCCTTGTTAATTTTGTCCTTGGTATTTTTTTTCGGGGGTGGGGGGGTTCCTCTGGAAATTACTTTCATTTCTGTAGAGAAGTTTGATTAATTCCTAACATGGAGAAAACAATAAGGAAGCCTGGGGAAGATCTTTTTCTTGGTTCTCACACTTAATTTTGTACTCGTTTTTAAAAATGCATAGATTTCACATGAAAATTGTGATTAGTGGATTGTCTTGAAAAGTCAGAAAATCTGGCCACAGTAAGCCTATGTTTCAGCATGACAAACATCAGTGGGAGCTGAGCAGCAGCTGCCTCCTTTACATGGGATACGTGAACTCCAGCTGGCCACAGTCTGCACCAGTCTCTATTGCCTCTCCACTCAATCAGCCTGCTTTACTCGGTTAAATTACTGGCATGACTCTGAAGATATTTGTAATTATATAGCTACTGATTTTTCCATCTAGATTTGGATTGATAGATATTATTATTACTATTATTTTATTATTATTACTATTTTTTAACAACAAAAGAATGCCTACCAGGGAGGTAGGCAGACTCAAAGTCTATCTCTGATGACTTTAAAATTTTTTCTAGGATATGGGTGACCTTAGGCATTTCTCATAGGTAATGTTCTCATTTTAAAACTGGAGATAGTAATTCCTATCTTTTTTAGTTTTATGATAATTAATAAGATGATGCATATAAAACATAATTCCTAAAGCAGAGTAGGTGTGCAATAAATGTTAGCTACAGTGTTCTATGATATAAAAAAATAAATGTGGTTTTAAAAATTGACTCTGCATTCCTATCACTCCATTTCCTATAAAAGATGCTCTGTATCAGGATCTTTGATTTTCAGTTGCATTTTCCCCCTTGAGTGGTCTGGGATAATTGCCAATGGACATACTGCCTCTGTCATTCTGGGCGAATCTTTTGGTCATGAGCTTTGAGCAGGATAATGAATGAATTAGGAAAGCTGAAGCAAACGTGTGGGTTGATATCCCTTGTCAGAGCTTTGATTTAGATTCCTTGAAGAACAACAGAAATGTTCATTATATTTTCATTCCTTTCAAAATGCAAAGAATAGCAGAGCTTCAAAAACAGGACAGTAACGCACTACCCTAGAGGAAGTCATTTGAACAAATTTAAAAGCAGCCTCTAAGAATCAGGGCATAGATGCTTTCCTCATTATTTCTCCTGCACATTATTTGGCACCATTATCTGTTTTGATCCCTTTCTACAGATTTTCCAACATTAATGTGATGCAAATGTGATTCTTGGATCCAGTAAAGGGTCTGCAGCTCACGCTCATGTAGAACACAGTAGGTCATTAAACAGATTCCTGATTTACTGCCTTTAATTTCTTCTTCAGGAGCAGCAACAGAAGCTTGTGGGTGGAGGTGGAGGATCTCTAATTACAATCATAGATAGAGAAATGGTTTCTTCTGACATTTTTCTTTCAGAGAGACTAAGCAAAACTGTGGTACAGTTTAACAGTACTCTTCTTAACTCACTGCAGGTTGCCATGGAAACAGGAATCTCGCATCAACATGAAAGGCATTTAGGGAATCTGTTAGGCTTTAATATTAGCATGATCTAAGCATTCTTGCTCACCACTAACAAGTCTAGCATCTCTTTAGAGTATCATTAATACTCATTAAATCTCTCTTCACGTGGTTTGGGGGATCTTCATATTGCATTTGAGGTCATTTTGAGGAGTGACCAACTCATCAGAGAATATGCATTTTGTAGAACTACGCTTAGCTCATCTAGCACATGAAATAAGACTCACTCTACTTACACTGCTATTTTCACATGATCCAGATTTAGATTTTAATAGAGAAGAACATGATTGCAATGGCAATTAAAGAAATCTGCTAATATTTAGGAAGTTTATAATAAAGAAGAACCAAATGGGAATTTTTGTTCTATAAAACAAGTTTAATAGAAACATGCCCTTTGATTACTTGTGGTAGGTAACTTTTAGGTTAGCTCCCATGTGTAAGTTTAGTTTTACCAAATACATATTTTTAGTGTTTGTTTTTGAGGACAATTTACTTTGGAATCTTAAAACCCTAAAAGGCATATTGCTGGCAAAATCACATGGACGTTTTGTTTTTCTCCCAAGAGCCATAAGAATGTGATTTAAGGGCCTTCCCTGGTGGTACAGTGGATAAGAATCTGCCTGCCAATGCAGGGGACACGAGTTCAATCCCTAGTCCGGGAAGATCCCACATGCCACAGAGCAACTAAGCCCATGTGCCACAACTACTGAGTCTGCGCTCTAGAGCCCGCGAGCCACAACTACTGACGCTCATGTGCCTAGAGCCCGTGCTCTGCAACAAGGGAAGCCACTGCAATGAGAAGCCTGCGCACCTCAACGAAAAGTAGCCCCTGCTCGCCGCAACTAGAGAAAGCACGTGTGCAGCAACAAAGACCCAACGCAGCCAAAAAATAAACACCAACAACAAAAAGGAATATGATTTAAAAGCCACCAATTTGTTTAAGGCAATTATAGCAATGACTAAATTACCATTTTCTTTTATTTCACAAAAGAAGGGAATTTTGGTGGACTTATTGGGGAAAAAATGAGAAATGTTTTTGAATTATGTTTCAAACTCTTCCAATTATTTTTATGTGAATTGAAATAAGTCACTGATTCATCAGTTAGTCTTCTTCCCCACTTGATCTCCTGAAATGATTCTGTGTCTTCCCACTATTGAAAGGTTCTGAGTGGCTTTTAATGCCTATTCCTGGCATAGGGCAAGCAGCAAGTTTTTGTGATGAATATATCAGCTTTAGAGTCAGAAAGCCCAAATTCAATTCTCAGCTCCACTGGTTGCCAACTGGGTGACTGGGCAAGGTATTTAAACACTGTACTTCCATTTCATCATGTGGTTGTTATAAGGTTTAAGTGAGATAATGCATGTGCAGTACTTAGCAGATTTCTGCTATAATATATACATACTAGCATAAAATACACACACAGTGAATTTTAATTATGTCATTATTATATTAATTTTATAGCTTAAATAATCTGGCAACACTGTTAAGCCAATATTTCCCTTTTTATTAAAACCAAACATCGTAGCAGAAATTAGCTCTCCTTCCTTTCTCTGAGCTTGCTGTTCATCTTCTTGAAAAGTGGATTATACTAATAAAGTATCCAAAAACCAGAGAATAGGTAAGAAATGAAAATAATAAGGCCATCATAAACTGGAAATTTGATTTGTAGGTGGCAAGTTAAACAAAACCAGCCAACCAGTCATCTGTAGTTGAGAAGAGTTAAAATGTGTCTATCAGTAGTTTAGTTGCTGGCTCATCTAGCTTTTAGACAAGAATCAATTAGTTTGTAATAAACTATTTATCATGAACAGATGCAGAAGCTATGATTACTCTCACTTGATGTTTAATTTCTTATATGTTGAGTTTTAAACATGTAAATGAATTATTTCCCTTTCTAAGTCACATGAAATGGAAGCAAAGTGAATAGACAAAATGGTATCAGATGGAGACAAAAGGTGAACTTAAATAAGGACTTAAATAGTTAGCTCTTAAGGACATGGCTTAGGTTTGGGGTAATAGTGGAATTTTTAAAGCTGCACCCCAGAATTAGACAAGGGTGAACACCCAGGCATTGGAAGCACTAGAAAAGAGCTTCAGGGACAGAGATTACCACTAGAAAACTTGTAGCATGAATGAGAATAGAATGCATGGTCACAGTAGGCAGGCAGCTTCCAAAGACAAAGAAAGGAGAGAACAGCTGAGATGCTTATGTCCAGTAGCTGCTCTGGCCAACTTCAGACTGGAGCACGTGCTCTATGGAAGTGGGCAGGTCTGAAAGGAGAGAAGCGGGGAGAGTAAAGTCAAGCCAAGCATTCCCAGTTTCTCATCCCCCAAATCACCAATCAGATGAAAAGAAGTGACTGAGACAGGAGTGTTACTCCAATCGATGGTCCTCCACGTTGGTGGAGAATAAATACGTTTGTGAGGGCTGCTGTAACAAAATACCACAGACTGGGTGGCTTAACCAACAGAAATTTATTTTCTCACAGTTCTGGAGCTAAAAGTCCAAGATCAAAGTGTAGACAGGTTTGGTTTCTTCTGAGGCCTCTCTCTTTGGCTTGCAGATGGCCCCCTTCTCACTGGCTCTTCACATGGGCTTTCCTCTGTGTGCTTGTATCATTGATGTCTCTTTATGTGTCCAAATTCCGTCTTACTGTACGGCCATCAGTCAGATTGGATTAGGACCCTCTCTAATGGCCTCATTTTAATTAATTATCTCTTTAACGGCCCTACCTCCAAATACAGTTATGTGCTGAGAGACTGGGGGTCAGGACTGCAACATGAATGATTTGGAGGCAACACAGTTCAGTCCATAACAATCAATGTGCCCGTAACAGCATAGTAATAACTAGAGACTGTGCATCACAATGAATATTTCTGTAATTTCCTCTTTCCTTTCCTTCTTAGGCAGCTTTTTAGGGAGCTAAGCTGCCTTCACTATGAGGCACAATGAGGGGCAAACCTGCAGCCAGTAGCTTATAGTATCAGTGATGTACAGAAACAAAATGAGAAATTGCCAAGTCTATCTTAAAAAGACCATTTACTGCCTGGTTTCTTGAAGGACATATTAAATTCCAGCAAGTTCAAAATGTTTCAAGGTGGCTAATCATTTCAGAAGTGCCAATAAACATGAAAGGATAGTTAATTTATCTTTTGAAAAATGAAGGATTACATTTTACCAGATTTATTCTGTTATATTTCTATGTGACATGGGGTTCTAAAATCACATTAAAACAATTTCCTCCTGGAGAACAGTTTGTTTTAATAAAGCTAAACACAGAGAGTAAGAATAATGATAAAACCTGTTATCTTTGGAACAAATAGCTATAAATGAAATGAAATTAAGTGAAACCATAAAGAAAATTCATTTGTTCTTTCATAGCACCTTTCCACGGAGACATTAAGAACTTTACAAATGCTCATTAGGTAGGTTATCTAGTACACTGCACCTTGGAAATTACCTTTGTATTCAATTGGAAATTTTCAGATCTTGCAACCTGACTATGGAACAAAGAGAAAAACAGAAGTTTCTTCAGAAATTCCCAGATCCACGCCTAGGTGCCTATGTTCTGCTCATCCTTTGAGTATGCCACATAAATGGGAAAGACTTAGGACCAGGCCTTCCCCCAAACTTCTGGATTTCACTTTAATCCATAGGTAGATAATGGAAAAAAATGGATTTAGGGGAAAAAAAACTCAGTCCCTATTTTTTTCTTTGTGTTTAAATTACTAATATCAATATCAAGAATTAAGATGAATTGAATCCTATACCAGACATAAAACATTTTAAAGTTCATGATTTCAAGCCTCTCTTGAACACAATGACCATGGCAGTCTGTTAAGGGCTGTGGAAATACCAACACATGGAATGAAGCATGGTGTCTAGTCCAAGGATGCTCACAGTCTAACTGGGAAATTAGACGCTAACAACTGTCATGTATAACCATATGTAATACACAGTATTATATATAATAACTGTAGTACTTGTTTATAAAGTCTAGGTTACTTAATGAATAGAAACAGAGGAAGCCAAGACTCACTAAGTTTAGAGAATCTAGGAAAGCTTCTCATAGGAGAAGACATTTAAACCGGGTCTTGAAGGATGTGAAGGATTTTGTAGGAAAATGTTTCCCAAAGGTTAAGGCAGAACATAAGAGAACAAAAGAGAAAAATACAGATGAGACACAGTGAGTGGAACACTTGGTGTGAAAAAGTTGTGAAAATCAGATAATGTAGGACCTTGACTAAGATTTTGAGAAATGGGAGAAATAAAATATGATTTGTTCTCCTGGAAGACAGTTCTGGAAGCATGTGAGGGTAGCATGCACATAGGAAAGCAGGCAGGTGGACAACTTTTCCTATGAGAGTTTACTAGCCAGATTTTCAAGGGCAACCTGAACATGATGTCCCTTCCTAAGTTAACTTATTGCTCTAAATAGCTAAGAGCTTTGAAGGTGTGGTCACTTTAATGTAATGTTCTCACATAGTCTATGAGTCTATCACCTCCCCCTTGAGGAGCATAATGTAACCTTTTATAAAGAGAAAAATTCTAGTTTGTCTAAACAACACAAAATCTAAATTCTTTCCAGACCACTCCTTTATTGAACACTTTACATGTTTTTACCTTAAGTTTATGGCTCTCGGTTTAGCTATATCCTCCCATTTTTTTCCCGACTGTGAACAAGATCCTACTCAAAAATCAGGTAGTCAATGATAAGTATGGTTTGTTGCCTCCTCTTTACAAAATCTCTCTCTCTCACCTCTGCTGTTATTGACATCTCTTATTTCATTGTGCCATTCATTATATCTTCAGCCCATATGCCATTAAAAGTGCAGCCAAATGTTGGCTGGAAGCCCATTCTCAGATGTTTTAGAGAACTCGGCAGTGATCTCAATCAGGTTGGGCAGCATCACAATGGGTTTCTCCCCACTTCTTGGCTAGTGAACCTGGGCCGAGATTTCAGTTTCACCCTAAGGGTTTTATTCTTTTGAACAAATTCATGATGTCTCTTGACTAACGTTGCTGAAATAAATTACATTGAAGTACAGGACTTTTTACATGTGTTGCAAAATTGTTCTTAGTTTTCGATTGGTCTTCACTCAATGGTAACTTTAAAATGTGGACCTCTGAGTGTATTGTCTCTAGCACTACCAAATGCCTAACTGACACCTCCACTTAGATATATCACTGGTACCTGAAATCTAGCCTGTGTGCAAACACACCTCTGGGGGCTGCCTCCCACAGCTGTCTTCCCCATGTCATTCAATGGGGCCACTATTCACCCGGTTGACCAGGCCTTACACTTAAGTAATGTCCAGGCCCCTTTCTTTTTTCTCATTCTTTAAATGCAATCTGTCACCAAGTCTTGTTAGTGGTACTCTCAAAATATATCTCAACTCTAAGTAAGCTCTTCCTACCAGCTTCACTGCTACTTGCCAAGTAAAAATGGCCTGAATTGCTGCATAATTCTTTCAACTAATGTCCCTGCTTTTGCCCTTGTTCCCTACATTCCATTCTCAATATACCAGAAAGGGAATAAAACTTCTGAACATGTAAATCATATCACATAACTCCTTTGCCCCAAATTCTCCAATACTTTCCTACGACAGTCACAAAAAGACCTTACTCCTGTTCACAGCTCACAGCTGAAGCCCATTACCCTTTTGACCACATCTGGGCAAACTGCTTAGAAGGCCTAGAAAGCTGCACCCTCCTTCGGTGCAGGTGGGCCTCAGCCCCACCACTAACCACAGTGAAAGCCTAAGCCAGTCTCCTTCCTTGCACTGTCCTTTTTGTTAACCAGCTTGGGCTGCTCACCCTGTTCTTCCAAAGAGTCTGATTATATAAGGAATAAGCCTTTTCATACTCTCTTGGGGTGTGTATGTGTGTGTGGTTATTGGTCTTGACATCTGGAACAAATTTTCGGGGGGGGGGTCCATCCTTGCTGTGCTACTAGCTAGCTAGCTAGCTGTCGTTTATCAATCATCCATCTATCTTCTCTCCTCACCAACTTGGAGTTTTCGTACTTGCCTCATGTACTCTTGGTGGTGTGTATACCTTTTGCTCCAATTTATTCACATTTAAAAATTCTATACGAGGATTCCCTTAATCTCTACATATAGGCTTTGAGTTTGGGCCTTTATTCCTTCTCCTAAAAACTTTCTTTATATCATTTATTACCATGTGTTATCACTGACAACGACTCTCTCCTTGACCAAACTCTAGATAGGAACCTCTGAGCCTGACTAGACCCCATCCTTGGCATGTCTTCAAGAACCAGTTTTAAGGGCTTCCCTGGTAGCGCAGTGGTTGGGAGTCCGCCTGCCGATGCAGGGGACACGGGTTCGTGCCCCGGTCTGGGAAGATCCCACATGCCGTGAAGTGGCTAGGCCCGTGAGCCATGGCCGCTGAGCCTGTGCATCCGGAGCCTGTGCTCCACAACGGGAGAGGTCACAGTGGTGAGAGGCCCACGTACCGCAAAAAAAAAAAAAAAAAAAGAACCAGTTTTAGTAAAAATCCTGTCCAATCAGTTTAGCCAGAATCCCCCCCTTACCTCTGATGTTTCTCCTTAGTAGTTTTCTATCTACAGACCCCTACCCTGCTCCTTGGCTATAAGTTCCCCTTTTTCCTTGCTGTATTTGGAGTTGAGCCTAATCTCTCCATACTGCAAAACCCCACTGCAATAGTCCCTATAACTATCAAGACAGTTCTGAATAAAATCTGCCTTTCCATTTTAACAAGTGATCACTTCACACTTTTGATAATACTGACCAACCTCTGAGCACATATATTGACATCCAGAGTCTCTAATCGTATTCACATACAAGTAATACTCCACTGTGTGGTTTCTCTGATTGCTTTTGTTTATTTTTAAACCTAGACACCTAGATGAAGTTACTCCACATTTCCATGCCTTAAGTTGTACCCAGAGCAAAAGCTACATTCCCTGGGCAACTTCTCTCTTTTGCATTTATAAGGAGCATATATTCCCAAGTCTTGTCCTCCTCCTTTCTTAATAATAGCTGTAGTTTTCGTCTTGACATTTTGTGCCTTTCTACAACAAACATAAAATATTACTCCCCTCTTGGTTTGGTGATCAGCACTTGCCTATCAGTCATGGCACACTTGCTATCACATACCTTCCTTTTCTCCCCGGTTAACCTGTCTTACACTCTGTGACCAATGCTTCAGAATTCACTCAGAACAGTTTGCCAGCTGCCCATTTCAATATATTTAAATGATCTCAAGAGATAACATCTATTTGCTTTTCAGTATCATTGTCAAGAACCCTTAACATAGTCTCTTATCAAAACATTTTTCTCTTTTTTTCTTCCATCTTTTGTAGTTAGGGACTGAAATCTAAGAGGGGTCTGTCTGCTGGGCTGCTCAGTCCAGGCTTGATGACTGAGCCTGGATCAGAATCCTGGAACCAGTCTTCTGCCTCATTGGTCTTGAAGCACCCTTTTATTGATGCCCTCAGAATTGAGAAAGCTAAAACTTCCCCTAACTGAGCTCACAAGCAATTGAGACATAAAATAGAATGTTCCTCTATTAATAGATAAAACGTGGTAAAGCTAACCAAAGATTGGAATATTTATACTGTTTGATTTGCACATTCTGTTCCTCTGAGAACAGCTGTATGAGAAACTGTAGTGTTTTTATGTGAACTTGATATGACGGCAAGGCTGTCATAAGGGCTAGTATAATAGATCTACTATATTGTGATGAACCACCTCCACTGGTAAGGACAAGCCTGCCAAGTAGAGACTCAGAGCTTCTCTTGGATGGTTTTCTTCTGTTCTAGTCTGCATGCAGACCGCTTTCTCTCCATTCACATATTCTTTCATGGGACAATAGCTTCAAAATAATAACTACCTTATATTAAGTACCTGCAATGCTTCTAATGTTTTAAGATAATAATAATAAAATAATAATAATAATAAACACATTAAATACTATACTCCAGGCACTGTTCTAAATAACTTGTTTATCCTCATAACAACCTTATGAAGTAGGTACTTATTACAGTCTCTATTTTTAAAAATATACATAATCTTTACAAAGGAGTGTATAAAATATGAATATTGATAAAATGAACACCTAAGTATCCACCACCCAGCTTAAGAAATAAAAAATGCATCTCCCTCCTTTCCTACATTATCTCAATGGACCAGTATCTTGAATGTGTTGTTAATAACTCCCTTTTTTTTCTCTTGGTTTATTGGTTTGTCTTTTATCTTATTGACTTGTAATGCTTTTATTTCACTATATCCTGAATATCAATATTTTATGTTTCATATAAGATGCTGATATCTTCTCCCAGTTTATGGTTTTATTTTCACTCTCTTTACTGTTATCTTTTGCAATTAATTTTAATGTAGTCTAATTTATCAATCTCTCTCTTTTTAAGTTAAAATTATTTTTTTCTTGTTGAAAAAATCCTTCCCAATCCTGAGGTTGTAATAATATTATTCAATGTCGCTTTCAAAGGATTTGATAGTTTTGCCTGTCAACCCCCGGAAATGATTTTTATGAATGTTGCGGCCGATAGGTAATTAGTTACATCTTACAGATAAAAAATCTGAGGCGGGGACATTGTCTTACTCAGGTTTACAGATGTTAAGTAGTAGAGCTAAGATTTGAATCCAGGCAGTCTGATTTTGGAGCCCACACACCTATACTGCCTTTGAGGGCATTATTAGAAAAATTATACAGATGTGGAAACTGAGGCTCAGCGAGGTTACGTGACTTGCCCAAGGTCACACAGTCAGTAAGAGCTACAGATAGTATGCAAACTTTAACACTCCTTAGATCAGAATTTGTATATCTTCCTTTAAATGTCCTGTCTTCCTAGGACCACATGCTGGTCTGTGGATTCTATTCCCACAAACTCTCTGCTCTCTGTTTTATTTTGGGAGTGAGTCATTTTCTTCTCCTCTGCAGAGAGCTGGTTTTACCTGTACTCTTTGTTCTTAAATTGTTTAACCCACAAAGTAAAAATTTATCTCCTGGTCTTGTATTAATCTTATCTCATCTTTTTCTGAATTTATCACATCACCTTATTTCTTAGTCTGAATTTATATGTAATTTTCACCTCTTAGAGCCCCATCTGCTGACCTGCTAATATTCTGCATTCAAATTCTATTTACAGCAGATCATTTTACTTTCAGCTTCATGTTTCCTCTTTTTCAGTGATGGCAATTAACACATCAAGGATTTCTTTGATCTTGCTCCTTCCCCTCTCCTTGGGCTCATCTTTTACTGCTCCTTACATTTAATTTTGTTTCATTCTTTCCTTCGTTCATTCAACCAGCGCTCACTCAATTCGATTTCCTATGTTTAAGGCCCTGTTCTAGATGCTGAAAGAAAAAAAATGTTTTCGCCCTCATGATGCTTGCTTTCTAGTGGGAAGGCCGATAATAAACAAGTAGACACATAACGTCAGATGATGTAAAGTGCTATGGGGAAAGGAAAGGGAAGGAAACGAGTGTGGTCAGCTGGAGTTGCTTTTTTTTTTTCTTTTTTTTTTAATTAGTTGATTCATTGGATAGCTATGGGGGAAAAAAACTAACAATTGGCAAGTATCCTGAGTCCTAGATTTGGTTAAGTGCTTTATTTATTTAAGTTTTATTATTTTTAAAGTATTTTTATTCAATTTCACTTACACTTAACTACTTCTCTAGAAGTCAAGGATGATAGCTGACTTCTCCTTGCCATGCCTTGCAAGGGCAGAGATACAGGTAAACCTTTTGATAAAAGTGGGCTACTGTTTCTGACTCTTAAAGATAAATGCTGGCTACTGTTTCTGACTCTTAAAGATGATATACATATGCTCCTTTTTATGGTTACTTTGAGTTCAAAGGAAGCAGCAAGCTTGTCACTTCTGGATTTTTAGAAGGTCCTTAATTCAGCCTAAATTATCTCAAAGTACAGTCAAAGTACAGCCTTTATGCAAACAAACTACTCTTTCTATTTTGCTGATACATCTTCCTCTGCTCAAAATGTCATTTGTCCTATTGTCACATAATGAAATTCTGCTCATCTTTCAAAGTCCAAATTAGATATCACCACCCCATTCCCTGCCAGGGATACTTCTCTGACCACCTGATGCAGAATCCAAGAGCACACCCAAGCATGTGGCATCACTCTTAGTTCATTATACCTAGTCTTGCAGTGCTTTAGTGTCAGACACATAGAGTCCCCTAGTATATTGCAAGTTCCTTAAGGAATAAAAACAAGACTGATTTTAGGGAATTTCAACTAAAATAATATTCTTATTTAGTACTGTAGTTCTCCTACAGCCAGAATTTAATAGGCCTATTGTATAAACTTTTAGAAGTATTTATTGAACTGAATTGAATTACATGATTAGTCAGACCGAATAGTCTTTTCTTCTTTCATGAAATCATTTAGGATCTGCTCTATGCCTTGAACTGTGTCATGAAGTAAAGATAATAACATAAATATAACATCGGTCTTGTCTTATAGACTGGTGAGGTAGACACATGAGATGAAAACATGCAGTGCAGTGGAAATACAGAAACTGGAAAGCCAGCACATCTGCTTAGTTACCAGCTTTGACACTAGCTAGCTGTATGCCTTGGATATGTCTCTAATCTACTGGTGCCTAAACTTTTTCATTTGCAAAATGAGGGGAGTAAATTCCCACCTTTCAGAGAGACTTTTAGGTGTACAGATAATGCCCACAGCATAATTATCAATAAGTGGGAGCCATTATTATCACTGTAGTATGACCTTGTGTATCAGCTAATGTGAGAGCAGCCAGGATTGTTAAACCAATTCAGCCTGGAGGATTAATCCAGATGACTAAGTCAATACAGTGGTATGTCCACTCAAACCAGACTTGTTCTTGGGGGCACAACACTGCTTGTAGAAATGACCACTGTCAAGATCACCTCAAATTTCATGTGTAAGAGAACGTGTAAGTAGAGGGACTTTCCTGGTGGCACAGTGGTTAAGAATCCGCCTGCCAGTGCAGGCGACACGGGTTCCAGCCCTGGTCTGGGAAGATCCCACATGCTGCGGAGCAACTAAGCCCCTGCACCATAACTACTGAGCCTGAGCTCTAGAGCCCGTGTGCCACAACTACTGAGCCTGTGTGCCACACAACTGAGGCTGCACTCTTGAGCCCGTGCACCACAACTACTGGGCCTGTGTGCCACAACTACTGAGCCTGCGCTCTAGAGCCCGTGTACCACAACTACTGAGCCTGTGTGCCACAACTACTGAGCCTGTGTGCCACAACTACTGAGCCTGCGCTCTAGAGCCAGTGCGCCACAACTACTGAGCCTGTATGCCACAACTACTGAAGCTCATGCGCCTAGAGCCCATGTTCTGCAACAAGAGAAGCCACCGCAATTAGAAGCCCACGCACCGCAACGAAGAGTAGCCCCCGCTCACCACACCTAGAGAAAGCCCATGTGCAGCATTGAAGACCCAATGCAGCCAAAATTAAAAATATAAATAAATAAATAAATAAATAAATTTATTTTAAAAAAGAGAATGGGAAAGTAGGTAACATTTATTGAATGACTGTTATTTGTTACATTCTTATTAGATGTTTCATATACATTATTTCATTCAATCTTTACAATAGCCACGCTGGTAAGTGGTCATTATTATTCCCTTAGTATACATCTAGAAACTGAGATTTGGAGAAGTTAAATATATGCATTTCTAATATTGTAGTCCAAAATAGCCAATTAAACTTCAAAAACGTGTGTATGTGTATAATATATAGACACCATAGTTGTTTCACTAGGAAGCATGTTACTAAATAGTGATTTTGAATATCTGCCCTCTTTAACTGCAATTCAGGTGTGTTTATAGAACAATGTCATCCCTTTGCCGAATCGAGTGACACATAATGTACTATCTAGCATAACAACTGAAACCTAAGGTGTCCTTTTAAAATTTCCAGTCTACTTTTCAGAATATAGTAGGCATAGGATTACTGGCAAATAGAAGAGTCATCTTTGCCCTCTCATATGAGCAGACAGCTACTGTACCTCCCAGGTAGTAGAATAGCAGAATATGATTTCTAGATGAAATCACCTGTTTGTTGGGGTCATCCCTGTTATTATATAATCTAGGTTGAGTTGATACAAAGACCATAATTAAACATTGTTAAGAATTTTCTCTGTGCTTCCTGTGGCACACCAGCGGCTACTCCCTTTGCTTCTTTTTCTTTGAATTACTAGAACACTGTTGGCTGTACTTTGTATTTCATATACCCTGGAATGTAGTCAGGCTCTTGATATTGTAATCCTTTAACTGAGAAAATATTTAGAATTGCTTTTATGAAAGAATATTGCTGTATATTCAAGGCTGAAGTATTAGTGCTCTTCTGCTCTGCCTCTATGATTTTTAAAAAATGTAGATTCATATATATGTATAATATACATAGGTATTTATATGTTGTATATATAAATAAATGTTTGAAGTGCATGTGAGTGTACCCATCGACAATATTCTTTTTAACAAAACAAACAACAAGATAATAAATAATGAGTAGGATTTTTTTAAATTGAGCACAGTGATAAATGTGCCCAGGTCTGCAAATGTGAAGAGCATTCAGCTAGCATTTTTAATACCAAAGATAAAAATGACATGTCAAAGGAATATATTTTTCTGTGATAAAAGGTAGATGACTATTCCAAGTCGGGATCTGTCATAACAGAAGTGGCCTCACAATATGGCATCCTTAGCCCTTGGCAACAAGGATAGTGAGGACAATTAAAGGAGACAGGGCCTGGCTCTGTGAGACTGGCTCTGTCGGCCTGCAAGCCTGGCATGGTTTGGACAGACCTCACCGCTCGGTGCCTGGGGAAGGAAGAGGAAGAGGAACGTCCAGCCTGGACTGTGCGGCACGGCAGTGGCCTGTGAACAGTGCCGGTGGCGGGCAACTAATATCATTCAGAGGATGGTGTTCTCAGGATGATGCAGTGAATCTCACAGTCTCAGACAGGAAGTCAAAGCGCCACTAAGGAGAGGAGAACGATAGGCTGGTAAGAGCTAGACAGTTTCAGAGCAGTTCAGGTTATCAGGCAAATGGGGTGGGCAAAGAAACCAACGTACCTGCCTTGTCTTCTGGAAATAAAAGTATTGACGTGGTATAGAGGTTGTGGAGCAGAGAATCCTGTGACTTAGAAGCTTCTTGGACTCAACCAAGAGCTTATCCATGGCACACTAGACACTGGGCCCATTGGCTGCATAATGCAGTCCAAAGCCCCTCACATGATAGCAAGAGACCTTCTTATGTAGCCTCTGACTTTGCCATAATTGGCTCAGGAGGGAGGTAGGCATAGAGGAGCTTGGAAAGGTAAAGTTGGCTGAAACTAGGTTGACCTGAAACTGCAGTCTGTTATTGACCCACCAGATAATACTTGAGAGGCAGGAAAAGGAATGACCATTGTTCTGCTTTAAGATGAAAGGTATGCCCTTTGCAGCTAATATTTTGAAATTCTTTATTAGGGATTTTCCAATTTGAAAAACAAAATCTTCCTATCCAAATGTCCAACTCAGCATTTTTGGGGACCCATAATTATCTGAAAAAAGAATAACAGAATGAATGCAAGAAACAAGATGCCTTAGATTAAAGAACAAAGGCAAAGACAGCCCTCATTTCTGTGATGTTTTTCACATAACTGAATGTCCCCAAATGCTTCA
The DNA here is from genome assembly GCF_003676395.1 of Aethalodelphis obliquidens. Lineage (NCBI taxonomy): Eukaryota > Metazoa > Chordata > Mammalia > Artiodactyla > Delphinidae > Aethalodelphis > Aethalodelphis obliquidens. The sequence goes on along the minus strand of NW_020837957.1, from coordinate 6,522,785 downwards.
CAAAGCATTTAATTACATGCTAGCAGCGGAGGAAATGCTGGCATTGCTGTGTGCCAGCTTCAGCCCACGTAAAGTGGGGAATGTCAAGTTAACTCTCTAACTGCAAGGAATTTGCAGAAAGCTCACTCCCAGTTTTTTCTCTTGGAAAGCACAGCTTCTCATTTCTTATTACTTACACATTTCCTGGGGAATGAAGTGGCCTAAATACACTACTTCTTAGCAGGCAGTCACAGGATGGTAGTCAAGACAAGATGGTAAAAATGGGTGCTATTTGCAACCTAAGAGTCCACAAAAAAGACCTGAACATCTAGGAGTATGTAAGAATGGTGGGCAGGAAAGCATTTGAGAACTTCAGCTGGAGAGTGACAGAATTGGCAAGGCCAGGGGTATATAAAACAGGCTGGGAACATTTTAGGTTTTGCTTTAAAGGTTGGCCTACATTTCAGCACACCCACTCTCTTTAGATCCATAGGTAACAAAGAGCTCCCACAAGCTCTTTGTGGGAGCCCTTAGTGCAAGGATGGCATGATTGACCAGACCCTGAAATAGTTCAACTGTGAACCTGGATGAGTCATGGCCTTGAAGCCTGAAACCCTAACACGCACTGGAAGAACTGCTTATATTTTAGTAGAATGGGATCATGAATAAATGTATAGACACAGCAAAGACTCTAGACTAAGTCTCTTCTATGAGGAAGAGACTGATATACCACTGAGGTGAGTTCAGGCTTTATTTTGTAGACAAAGGGCATCCGTTAAAAGATTTTAAGCAATGATAAGTTAATTATTTATTCAATTTCTTAGAAAATATGTACTGAGAATCTTCTTGTATGCCAGGCACTGGGGATGTATAAATGAAACAGCCTTTGATCCCAAGGAGCGCACAGTTTAGTAGAGGCAACTTCTTGTGTAAATAAATAAGTACAGTTAGATATTGGCAGTGCTTTAGTATCATCATATTTTATGTTTATTTAAGGATAACAAAGAGATATGAGGAATTGGTCAATTTGACCTGAGTATTTAAGGTAAGAGGTTTAAGAAATACAAGCTAAAAGAGAGCCTGATGAGATGACTTTTGAAAGATCAGTGAGATCTCATTTGGTAAAGGCACAGGAAAGGGGCATTTTGAGTACAGGCAGAAACATGGTCAGGGGCATGGAGACTTTAATCAGACTGGCTTGTTTTGGAAACTGGAAGTAGTTGAGTATAACTGGAGTGCAGGGGTGAAGTGGTATGGTGGGAAGCAGCTAGAGGGACAGATAATCATCTTATAGTCCACACTATGGGGTTCTGAGTCTAACAGCAGTGTGGAGAACAAGTTAAGGTTGATGTCAATGAGATAGCTAAGAGATCATCATAACTGCCCCTTCAGAATAGGTAAGAAGAAAATATTTGCAAAAGACACATATGATAAAGGACTGTTATCCAAAACATACAAATAAATCTTAAAACTCAACAGTAAGAAAATGAATGATTAAAAATTAAGCAAAAGAGAGACTTCCCTGGTGGTGCAGTGGTTAAGAATCTGCCTGTCAATGCAGGGGACATGGGTTTGAGCCCTGGTCCAGGACGATCCCACATGCCACAGAACAACTAAGCCCGTGCACCACAACTACTGAGCCTGCATGCCACAACTACTGAAGCCCGCACACCTAGAGCCTGTGCCCTGCAACAAGAGAAGCCACCACAATGAGAAGCTCACGCACCGCAACAAGGAGTAGCCCCTGCTCGTTGCACTAGAGAAAGCCTGTACACAGCAACGAAGACCCAATGCAGCCAAAAAAAATTAAATAAAAAAAATTAAAAATTAAGCAAAAGATCTTAAAAGACACCTCACCAAACAAGATATACAGATGAAAAATAAGCATATGAGAAGATGCTCAACTTCATACATCATTAGGGAATTGCAAATTAAAAACAATAATGAGACACTACTACATATCTACTGGAATGGCAAAAATCCAAAACAGTGACAATGCCAAATGCTGGTGAAGCTTTGGAGCAACAGGAACCATTATTCATTGCTGGTGGAAATGCAAAATGGTGTAGTTACTTTGGAAGAAAGTATGGCAGTTTCTTACAAAACTAAACATACTCTCTCTAATAATCACACTCCTTGGTATAAAATCAAATGAGTTAAAAACTTATGTTCACACAAAAGACTGCACATGGTTGTTTACAGCAGCTTTATTTATAACTGCCCAAACTTGGAAGCGACCAAGATACCCTTCAATAGTTAAGTGGATAAATAACATATGATACATCTGGCCGATGGATTCAGGGCTAAAAGGAAATGAGCTATCAAGCCATGAGAAGACATAGAGGGAATTTAAATGCATATTTCTAAGTGAAAGAAGCCAATCTGAAAAGACTACATTCTACATAATTCCAACTACATGACATTGGTAAGAAAGGGGGAATAAAAAGGGAGAGCACTGAGGATTTTTAGGACAATTAAACTACTCTGTGTAATATTATAATGGTAGGTACATGTCCTTATACTTTTGTCCAAACCCATAGAATGTATTCATACAACACCAAGAATGAATCATAACATAAACTATGGACTTTGGGTGATAATGATGTCTCAGTGTAGGTTCTTCAGTTGTGACCAATGCATCACTCTGGTGGGGAGTGTCAATAATGGGGAAGTTACGCATGTGTCAGGGTAGGGCATATATTGGAAATCTTTGTATTTTCTGCTAATTTGTTCTGTGACCCTAAACTGCTTTTAAAAGTAAAGTCTATTTAAAAAAAGATAGTGCCTAAACAAAACAATAGCAATGTGGATGAAGAGGAATGGTCAGATGTCCAACAGTTATTGCTAGAAATGTGATGTGGGGATGACAATGAATTCTGGCCAGGATAACCAAGTAGTTGATGAGGTTGTCTATTACTTTAGACAACAGTATTTCTCCACATCATCACAGACTATTGAATCATTACTAATTTATAAATAGAAACTACTTTTAAGCATTTGCTGTTTTATAAAATATGTTTTTAGATGCAGCTCATTAAGCTTCACAACATCTAAGCATTTAACACATGGCTTGGCAATCAGCAATCACTTGTTGAATGAATGAGTGAACAAATGTACAATGATGTTTCATAAGGATTGAATTGTGTCTGTAACTTAAATCTTGAGTATTATGAATATTTTTGAATCTTGAGTATTATGTAATCTTAAGTATTATGCCTGTAATTTGGATTCAATTCTGATTCAAAGTCTAGTGTTTACTGCACTGCACCACAATTGCCACTTTTTAGACAGAAGGAAAAATACAGAGATCATGCCACAGTCATATACCAAGGATTGAACCCATCTTACCACTTGTACTCTGGACCTCTACTTACAAAATGGTAATGATATCATTCTCATGAGGCTGTTTTATGTTTAAATGAAATGAGATGATGAAATCTCCCAACACATAGAAGATACTCGATACAAGTTAAAGGAATCTGCTTTGATCATATGTTGTGCTAATTTATAGCAGTTCTTTACTTTTTTTATTCTTACCAGTTGCTACTGCTAATGTAGCAGATTACTGCTATAGAATCTGGTCATTACATTAACACTAGATATGATGTGGAAAGGCTCTCAAAAAAAAATACTTCCCCCTTGTACTCCTCAAGAAAGTCCAAACATTAACAAGTCATGTATCACATAAATATGTCTCAGACTAAATTCTGTAATAGACAGTCATCTACTAGCAGACAGTCACACTGATGGCCAAGCAACATATGTGGAAAGTGAAAGGAAGCCTCGGGTCTCTATTATTCCGGGTGCTGAAATAATACCTGAGTGAAAAATTAACTCCAGAGAGTTATGAAAAATTCCAGTGTCAGGATTCTAACCTTATTGTTATAATCTTGAGGGAAAAAAAATTCATCAGAACAGCTGGTCTAACCAAGGGCCAGTTATGAGTCCTAACCCTTGGCCACTCTTCTGCCTGGTATAATGATTGAGTTCAATAGACATCATACATGTATTTAATTATATTTAGTACACTTATAATTTAAGTGATGTATTTTAGAAAAAAATCACAGACAACACAATAAAAGGGAAGTTCAGTGAGGGGATGGAAAAAACCTTTTGGAATCAGGACACATGGGTTCTGATCTCAGCCCTGCCAATAATGGACAGAATAACTTTGGGTAAATCACTTTGCTTCTCTGAGCTTCCATGAATTTTATAGCACATTGCAGCGATTTATAGCATTTAATATAATGTTCTAGTTAAGGATGCTTTATAAACTCTAAATTTCCATGTAAGTAGTTAGATTAAGATACTGTCTTTGTTGTTCCAATCATCATCATCATCATCAAATTTAGTTTCAAGCTCAGACTATTAATCAAAATTGGAGCATAACTGGTCATCAGTGGGGACTGTCTTGATCAGCACAGTCCACTGAAAATATAATGCAAGATACATAAACAATTCTAAATTTTCTGGCAGCCATAATTAGATGTGGAAAGAAAAGGAACAGGTGAAATTAATTTAAATACTATATTTTATTTAACCTAATGTGTCCAAATTATTATCATTTCAACATGTGATCATCAGAAAAATCATTAATAAGATTTTCATGTTTTTTTATATTAAATCTTAAAAATCTGATGTGTATTTTACACTTTATCCCATCTCAATTAAATACTGAATTTTCACCAAAAATACTTGATTTGTATTTAGATTGCATAAAATTTAGAGAAAAGGTAGAATCACATATCCAAATATTCCCAAACATACTTAAAGTTTTCCCATAATTGAATTCAGTGTCAGTTTCAAAATTTAAATCAATTAAAATCAAAACTTCTGTTTCTCAGTTGCACTAGACACATTTCAAGTGCTCTGTATATGCAGGGCTAGTGGCTACATATTGGACAGTGCCAGCTCTAGAGTATGATGTCTTCAGGGGTTCAGGCGAGCTTGTAGATAAAATATAATAGTACAACAGGTACTAGGCATAAGCAGGGACACGAGGGTACAGGAGCACAACAAACAATCTATAATAAGAAGAGTAACAATAATAATAATTCCTCACATTTCACTTTAAGAAGCACTTACTCGATATCAGAAATGTACCAGCTGCTGGGGGTTCAGTGATGAATGTCCCTGTCCTCAAGTAACTTAGTAGCCAACATTGAGTTAGATTAATAAAAGCTATATAGCAAGTTACAGTTTAACTACATTTATGCAGGTGTTACTTAATCTACTTAACAAACTGTGAACTAAGTAGAATTATCAGGGTTTTTTAGATGAGGGCAAGTGAGCTGAAAAATGCTATTCCACAACATTGAAATGAAACTTGGGGCTTAAAGACACCATTTGGCAGGGTCACAGAAAACTGGAGAGTGTTTTGGGCCCCCTAAAACAGCCCCCTATACCAGGGAGCACCTTATTTTCTCTCAAAGTGATTGGCACTCCAGTCCTTCAGTTAGTATATCTACACTATTGAATTGTGCACCCCAGTAAAATGTGAAAGAAGTCTAGAATTTAGCAGGTCTTACCGTTCAGTAATTAGTCTTAGGATCCATCAGCAAAGCACAGCGAGCCCCACCTTTAATTCAGAGACAGGTAAAGCTCAGTTGTATGCTTTAAAAAAGAAATGTTTTATTCTGAATTTCATCATCATGGTTTGTATCAATTTTTTCTTTGTGCTATGTAAGAGAAAAAAAGGATAGACTCGAAAAGGAGAGGATAGGAAAAGAGGAAGTAAAAGAATAAAAAACTGAGCACTTCAGGATCTTAGTTACTGCCAACATTTTTTTTTTTTTTTTTTTTGTTGTACGCGGCCCTCTCACTGTTGTGGCCTCTCCCGTTGCGGAGCACAGGCTCCGGAGGCACAGACTCAGCGGCCATGGCTCACGGGCCCAGCCGCTCCGCGGCATGTGGGATCCTCCTGGACCGGGGCACGAACCCGTGTCCCCTGCATCGGCAGGCGGACTCTCAACCACTGCGCCACCAGGGAAGCCCTTCCAACATGTTTTATTCTGGCACTGCATATTACCTTTTACAATCAGTCCTGCTCCTGTTTCATGAACCTCCATAACATAAGAGCAGACTTCTAGAACCCCTCACAAGGACTTCATCCTAAACGTCTTTTCCTGACTCAGGCTGTACACCGCACTGAACCTTCTCCACCTAATCATTTTTGGATCTGATGCTTTAGCAAAATATTTATAGCTTCAACCCAAGGTTCATTCTCAGATTATGGTTATGATTATTCATTCATTATGATTATTATGATTATTCAATCATAATTATAGATTACGATTAAAAGTCTTCAGACTATAATGCCTCTGCTTCTCTTCATTTCCCCTTCCTTTTACAGCTCTGGGCCTGCTCGTTTGCAGGGCCTGCTCAGTGTAATCTGTACTGGGAGACCCTCCTATGGGTCAGGAGATACTCCATATCTGTGTCCCCAGATAGAGAGGAGAGAACACTCTGAGGTCTTAGTATCACCAAGGCTTGATGAATAAGTGAAGGGTGGATGGATGGATGGTTGAATGGATGGATGGACTGATGCATTAGTGATAAGGTGTGCAGAGCAGATGGAAGGATGAAGCAAAAGGCAAGGTGACTCTACATGCCAGAAGCTCTTTGTTACCCAGCATTCTATTACCTGGCCCTTCACCACTTCTGCAGCACAGCGATAACTGAAGCAGCTAAAAGTGGCCCTGAGGCTCTGAAAAAGCTAACGTGCCTTCTGAATTCTCCAAAGAAAAAGTGCATTCAAAATAATTCTATGCTCAGGATATTGGGTTGAACTCAAATGTTCTGATTGGCAACCCAAGTAAATACTGAGGTATACAACATGGATGTGATTTTTAAAATCATAGAAATTAGAGATGAAAAGGTAATTTGAAAATTACTTAGCCCACCAGTCTCATTTAATGAGTTGTCTATATTCCCGGCGTCTACTTGCTCTTTAATTATTCATGAACTCACTTCTATCAGGTTTGTCCTCACCACTCCCCTAAACCGCATTTGTCAGCGATATTAATACCCTGAACAGTACTAGATTCTAGGGTACAGTCACAGTCCTCATTGTTTTCAACCTATTAGGCAGCTTTTGAAACAACTGATCACTCTTTCCTTGAAACTACGGCTTCACTTGGTTTCACTGTTACTGCACGGCTTCCTCCTTCTCAGTCTGCTCTGATGGCCCCGCGTCTAAACCTTGCTCAGGACGCTGGTCTTCTCTGCCTCCACTCACTCCCTTGGCAGCCACGTGCAATTCCATGGCTGCTTTATCCGTATTTCAGTCGTTTTCAGATTTTTATCTCAAACTTTGAGCTCCCCTACTCTCCAGGCTCAATTATCGTACTGCTGACTCGAGATTTCCTCTCGTATATACTTATATATCTGTATCTACATCTTTATCTATAGCTCTATATTTATATCTATGTCTATATCTATTTACATCTAACTTGGATCCTTTGATTCTTCTCTCCCCTCCCCAAATCCTCTTTTCTCACAGTGTTCCTCACCTCAGTAAATGGCATGAAATTTTAAAATCATCACAGATTATTCTATTTCTTACGCATCTCACATCAAATTCATCAGCAAAAAAGCTATGCTATGAAATCTGTCTTCAAAATGTATCTAAGACCCAACTATTGGGGGCTTCCCTGGTGGCGCAGTGGTTGAGAGTCCGCCTGCCGATTCAGGGGACACGGGTTCATGCCCCGGTCAAGGAAGATCCCACATGCCGCGGAGCGGCTGGGCCCGTGAGCCATGGCCGCTAAGCCTGCGCGTCCGGAGCCTGTGCTCCTCAACGGGAGAGGCCACAACGGTGAGAGGCCCGCATACCGCAAAAAAAAAAAAAACCTAACTATTTTTCTCTGCTCCCCCCCGGTTCCCGTCCTAGCCCGAGTCATCAGCAGTGGTTCCTAACTGATCTTGCTTCTACACTTGTCCCCCTAACAGTATTTACTCCATACAAGAGTCAGAGTGCTTTAATAGAGCAATCAGATTGTGCCTCAAATCTGCTGAAAATCTTTCAATGGAGTTTTCTGCAACTCAGAGTAGAAAGGAAACACCTCCCCACTAGCTACAGGCCCTGAATGATTTGGTCCTGCCCACTCTGACCTCATCTTTTTCCACTAGCCCCTTCTTCACTGTGCTCTTACCACAATAGGACACTTATTATTTGTGGAACATGATAAGCATGATCTTGCCTCAGGCTCCTTGACCTTGCTGTTCCCTTTGCTTGGAATGCTCTTTCTCCAAAGATACACATGCTCATTGGTCTCTGCTCAAATACTACCTTATCAGAACTGCCTCCTCGTACCATCCTATTTGAAAATTGTATCCCCTTGCTTCTTTAACCTCTGTACCCAGTTTCACTTTTTATAACTCTTACAATAATTTGCACACTATATGGCTATCCATTTGTTTTTGTCTTCTCAAATACAATGTGAATTCTATGAGAAAGAGACTCTGCCTGTTTTGGACACTACTACATCCTCAGCACCTAGAACTGTGTCAGCCCCTAGTAGCGACTCAACAAATATACATTTTAAAGTATGTGAATGAAATAGAGGCTCAGACAGTAGCTTGGAGAGTCAGTAATAAGAACTGGACCTCCTGACTCCCAGTTTGGTGGTATCCTGCCTGAACATTAGTACACCAAGAACCCAATCTCTGACTGTGGAGTTATAGAAAGGGTACTGTGCACACTCTTATACTGAGGGTAGAATATCAACAATTCATTCCATAATCATCGTTGAGTACCCACTTCTTGCCAGGCACTGAAGTACAGACATGAATAATACCGAGCCTCTGCCCTCAAACTACAAATTCTCAACTAATTGCGGTGTAGTTTGAACCCAGGCAAAGAATTCTTCCAGACTCATGGTGTTTGTGTAGTCAAAAATGATGCTGCCTGGTAAGTCCTACAGAATAAAGAAACAGTGGCCAGGCAGCCAAAAAAACTATCCTAAACAGTAAGATGATACATGCAAACCCCCAGAGTCATAAGAGAGCCCAGCACGGTTAGGAAACTGCTAAAAGTATGGATGAAAGGAAGGCTTCAAGGAGAGGAGTGAGACTAAAGAGATAAGTAGGGACCACATGGTGGAATGCTTGAGATAACGCTACAAAATAACACTTGTAGATAATTCTACAGGATGTGGGCTCTAATCCTAAAGGCTGGTGGAAACCTCTGAAAGGGTTTTAAATGGGAAAGCAACATGAGAAGGTTTGCGCTTCAAAAAGATAATTCTATTTGCCAATATTGAGAAACACTCTTGGAAAAGAGGCAGGAAGGCCAGTTAGGAGGCCATTGTCATAGAACCGGCGCAAAGTTATGGGGGTCTAAGGTGATGACAGTGAAATTTATTCTATTATGCAAATCCTATTGGGATTACAGCATTTCCAGTAAACATCAACATGATTCCTCTACGTTCCTGAAAGGAAGCAAGGGTGGCAAATAAGGATCATAATAAAACATCCTTCAAGGCCAGCATCCAAACTTTTTCTCATTCCGAGAGCAGAGGCATATTTATATACGAAAAGATTACCATCTTGATAATCAACTCTGACAGCAGAGGCTGGTATCAGTGACAAAAGTAGAAAAGATGAGGAGCTTGTAATGGTATATCTGAGATAAGCACCTCGGTTTTTTGAAAAGGCAGAGACAAGCAGAGGCAATTCAGACATAAGCCTGCAAGATTAGGGAGAGCTGGGGTGTGGGAAAAGAGGTGAGACCTTTCCAGGGAAGTTGGAAACATGACACTGAAAATGATATCCTTCTTGGGGCTGGAAGCAGGCCAAGACCCAGTGGGAATGTTGTTACCATGTACACTCCCTTGACTTATGAAGCCTTGTATCTCTTTATACAGAAGGACAATTGCAACTGTGAACCAGGGAGAAGCAGAGAGAAGGACTGGCAAAATAATCTTCTGACTGAAAGAATGATTTTCCACAATGTAAGACCCATTGGAAAGTGGCTTATTTCTTCCTAATAAAGACAAGATCTTTGAAGCCCAAGGTCTGATGTCTAATGATATATTGGAGAGCACAGGGAGAGAGATTTGAAGAATGTCAGGAAATTAGAAGATGAAGTTTTAAAGGTTCAATTTTGTAAATCATTCAACCTCCCTGTTCCTTTTTCCCCCCTCACATCTAAAGTAAGGGTTATAGACCCTGCCCTGTCTGCCATACGGTGTGGGAGAGTTACACTACCAAACATAAAATAGATAGCTAGTGGGAAGCAGCCGCATAGCACAGGGAGATCAGCTCGGTGCTTTGTGACCACCTAGAGGGTGGTGGGAGGGAGGGAGATGCAAGAGGGAAGAGATATGGGAACATATGTATATGTATAACCGATTCACTTTGTTATAAAGCAGAAACTAACACACCATTGTAAAGCAATTATACTCCAATAAAGATGTAAAGAATAAATAAATAAAATAAAAAAAGAAACAGGAAAAAAAGATGTAAAAAAAATAATAATAAAAATAAAAGAAAGGTGAAACCAGTTTGCAAATTCTACATGAGTATTGATAAATATCTCCCTTGGGAGATCTTTCTAAATGATAAATAAATCATTCTGTATGTTAAAATTTTAAAGCTCACATTAAAAGATACTTTTGCATTTTGCTTTTGTTGCTCATTTTCCCTCATGAAAAGCTAAAGTCACACTGAATTGTAAATGTTCAAACACACACACACACAATGAGGATCTGGCTTCCTGGATAAGTTGCTGCTCTATTTTCTCTTGTCCTTCTTTTCTTAGCTACTTTTAGACCATTCGTTCACACTGATCATTGGTCAGCAGGTGCTGTGTGAATAGAACTTTGTAGCTTCCAAGATGACAGGCACACAAGATGAATAATGAATAAGTGTAAAGAAAATGTGAATAAACCTCAAATGTTACCTTTTCTCACAGTCTGTGGCTGTAGGATTTTCAATACTGACTGTGACAGATGCATACCAGCAATTGTACAGCCAGGACTCAGACACTTAGAAAAACAGACTGATGCTAAACCCCATGATCTATGGAAGTATTCTGACTCAGTTCAGTGTTTTAAGTTCAAGAATTCTTAGAGGCTTGCAGGCACCAGCCACTTCCTGTTCTTGCTTCCTTTACAAGGTGCTATTTCCAAAAGATGTAAAATGTTGGGAAATGTAATTGAGAGGAAATATGTTCCTAATGTCAGGGGCAAACATCAAGGCTTGGTTAGCAGAGAAAATCACTGCTCCTATAGTCAGACCACTGGCGGTATAGGCACAAGGCACAAGGTAAGCTAGTCGGGACACCAGGGTGCTGATGAGAAGAAAAGGGTGGACAGTGTATCTTGGGCAGAGTCCTGACAGCTGTGAAAGCAGGCTCATTGGGGGAAATTAAAGAAATTTAGTATGTGTGGAGCCTAGACTGAGAAATAAAGTGTGAGAAATAAAGTGGAGAGAGATAGGACTAGAAAGTACAATGGAGGCAAGACGGAAGGGCTTTCCATCCATTTTAAAGGTGGTTGAGGATTGTCCTATTTCTGGCTGGGGCAATGTCTGGACTGCAGTGTGTACAGCAGCTGTGACTTTATAACACATTGTCTCAGGGCCTGAATAGTAGCTGTTTTCAGGATTTGTTGGTGGTTGTGACCTGTCACTTAACGGTTAGGAAGGTTTATGAAGAAGAGGTGCTATAGCTTGGAGGCTAAAAATCTACTTTCTTGAGTCAGATAGCCTGAATCAAAATTTCAGTGAGCTGTGCAACTTTGAGCAGTTATTTAGCTTCTTAAATCTCAGTGTCTTCATCTCTAAAAATGAGGGAAATAATAGTACCTATTTCATACTGTTCTTTGGGAGATTACAAGAGTGTTTAGCCCAGTAATTGGAACACATACGAAAAAGCAAACATGTTTGCATTTATCATTACAGTTATTATTTTTGTAAGTTGACTTCCATAGTTTCCCCAGCATGCATGATATACATACATATATATATATATATATATATATATATATATATA
>NW_020837957.1:6469418-6510711 GCF_003676395.1 Aethalodelphis obliquidens | reverse complement strand
CACACACACACACACAAACACACATCAGTGGAACATCTGAGAGATTTTGGTTTTTGTTTTTCTCTCTGTCAAATGGATAAAATTAACATTTACTATGTGTCAGGTACTGTGATAAATGCTTTCTATACATTACCTCATTTTATCCTCAAATTTTTCTGTTCTTCCCATCGCTGTTATAAGTGAGATCTCATGGCTTGTAAGAGGTAGAGCCAGATTACAATCTAGCTCTGTCCTAATCAAAGTTTAAAGCTCATAATCATTGTACTAGAATGCCTACTGTGAAGATGATGGCTTTCCTTTTAGGATTATAATGCAGAGCCCTACAAAGATTCCCATTTGCATTCCTCTCTTTGGGGTTAGCACCCATGTAAAATACAGTATACTATATATGTTCATATAAATCTATATTCATTCCCTTTCAGGAAGAAAGATAGCACTACTGAAAACAATCATAGCATACAGGTATAGTTTGAAATACCAATAGTGGTGAGCAATCTGTGTACATACAAACTAATTTATACTAATCACTAGTAGAGTCTTCTATCTACACCTAATTCACAAGGTAATTCCTTTCATATGCCCACAAGAGGACTTTTTCATGTTTCGAGTCTCAATGATTTCTTACAATTTCATATCTAGTCTGTAGAATAATATTTATATCCTCAATATCAATTAATAATGTCAACAACCACAACAATAATAATACAGATTACTTATTAACACTGACACTCTACCATTTATAGAAGTAAGGTATGTCAGGCACTACTTAAGCACATTATATATGTTATTATATATGTTACATATATATATATGTAAATAAAAATTATCCCCATTTACCATATGAGGAAACTAAGATTAAAAGAGGTTAAGCAATTTGCACAGGGCCATACAGGCAGCAAATGGTGAAGTCAGATTTTAAATATAAAGAGAACTGAGTCTAAAACCTATATGTGATCTTTCTACTTACTGTACTCTACCAGAAAGATTCTTTTTTTCATTCAGCACCATTTCCTCTTGCTACAAATCACACATACTCTACTCTTCAATGTTCTAGAAGTATTTAGAAATACTGTTCTCTTCAACCCTCCTCTACTACAGGACTGAGGGCAGGCATGGCCTACAGGGTTTTATGTGGCTAGAGACAGAGATAACCTTGGGGAAGGGCAAGAGAGGGGAATAGCGTTGCAAAAACTAAACTGTAAAACAACAGGTCCCAAATAGAAATTCAAAAATTAAAACAGGAAGGCTCAAAACTCTGTGAAGATTCAAAAAAGCTGAGAGAGCCAGAAGGTTTTGACATCTGTTGTATGTATGCAATTTATAAATTTGCAGACAATATGGTGTGTGTGTGTGTGTGTGTGTGTGTGTGTGTGTGTGTAATGTATTTGAATTTATAATCTAGAGGTAGTCATTTGAAGAATTCACAGGTCATAGGAATTCTAGAGCAGAAAGGCCCGGGCTCCAGAGCTGGTTGTTACCTGAGTCAGCTATGTTTATTTCCGATCAATTCCAGAGGCTTTGCTAATTAACTTAATAAATATTAAGAATGGGTTTTTAATGGTGACAAATTAGTAGTATTCAAGATCTATGCTTTGTCTAAGATATTTGGAGACACTCTGCACTCTGGCATAAATAGGAAGTCCAGTGAGACCTCCACTGTTCACTCTTCAGGAGAGTGGATGATGAGTGTAAGACTAATTGAATCCTGCTTCTATAGTTTGCATCATCTCTAGTGAACCCAGAGACAGCATGTCATGTTCAGAGCGCCTAAAGAACCGAGAACTGGTACATCTTTGAATGTACAGAGTAGGGCTGTTGAGCTGTTATTTGTTACAGCTTTTTAAACAAATAGCATTTCTAAAAAATATCTCCAAGTGTGGGTGGATCTGCTCTGACACTTGCTTTTATAATAACCTGCTATCCAAGTATTGATGTTGTCAGGGAGTAGCTAACACTCATCTCTAGCTGACTGCAGCAGCTACCAAAATCTATCACAAGTAATCTAATAAATGTACATAGACCATTTGGCTTCAGCCAGTTCTCTACAACAGCAACATTCTAATCCTGGAATATGAGAGCTTTGGAAATGAGTGCAGGGATAGAGGATTAAATACAAATAGAGGATGATCTCTGGCAGTTTGTCATAATAGGTATCAATGTCTGCTTTCTGCATTTACAAATGAGTCCATTTTGCCACCACCCGCCTGCAGACATCTGAGATGTAAGAGGTGGGGTGGAAGTTGACACCTTCCTTATAGCCAAGATTTCCTTACTGATGATCTTGCCAAAATAATGACAAGGAAAATGAACTATCAGCAGCTGTTCTCTCTATTATATGCCAAATATCTGGTTATTTCCAAGAATCCAGCTTTTTGTCTCCATATTGATCTAACATGCAAGTTACCAATTCTTCGCCTTAGTATCTTCTTAGACCAGCTTCACTCCATTTCATTAAGCACTTACTGAGTACCTAGTTATGTTATATGTGTATCATAGATTTCCTTAGTGAAAATCCTCAATAAACTTGATGTGGTTCTACAAATTGTTCAGACCAAATGATCATCTAAAACAGAGTTCAGTTCAGTGTGGAGGTTGATGCTGTGATCAAGCTTCATGCTGATTTTCCATTTCCCTAAATACAAGTCACATTTTGTATTCACTTTTCTATGTCCTTTTCTGTTATTGTCACCAAAGGTTACAAACTTTCTAGAGAAAACCAAAGTCTGTGTGAAGACTTTCTATAATTAATGTAGGTGAAACATGCTGTCAATTCTTTTAAGGATTGCTATAAATGCACCAACATATAGCAGAGCCATTTATCTTTTCCAGGTTTTTTTCTTTCATTCATAAAGCAAAAATAAAGCAAATGAACAGACAGAAAACAAACACACACAACACACACAATACACACAAACAAAAACCAAAGAACCCCTTTCTTAATGACTTTCTCTAGAATGCTAGAGATCTTTTGCTGTAATATTGAGAGAGGGCTGGAAACATATCAGCTTTGTGGCCCTTTATTGCACTATACAGCAGGCATAAGTCAGACTGAATAAATCTGTTCCTCTTTCTTTAGTGTGTCTAAAAAAAGAAACAGTAAAACCCATCAAAGCATGTTCTAAAGAGAGGCAGTCTTCTGTTATGATTCTACCTGTTTGTGCCTGTTTGAGCCTGTACTTACTTTTTCATTCAGCACAGAAAGGTCAATATTTGGAAGAGAACAAGAAGGATATTTATGAAACTGTAGGAACACACATTTCATTTGGCAGTGCTAGCTGTGCCTTCCATACTTTTCTGAGCCATCTCCATAGGAAGCCAGTATAAATGCTACTTATTATTTTTGTGAATCGAGCTCTTAATTTGCATCTGCTTTCTATTGGATAAGTCCAGGAAATTGAGATCACAAAGTTTAAAAAGGAGAATACCTGTTTAATGTTCCTTGGTAGTCAGATTTTGTGCTTGATGCTTGCTCACAGCAAAAGCCTTGCAGGCAAGAGGCAGAATGAGCAATTTAACCAATCACTGACTGCTTGAGTCCATTATGTAAATGGAAAATAAGGCCATTGTATTAATGGGGGAAAAATGGAAAAATAAAGTCTTATCTTAACAGTTCATTGTTTAAAGAGAGACTTATTTTAATGTCTGTCATATAAAATGGGTCTTTTAAAAGCAATACATAAAAATTCAAAAAGGAAGTCTATTCTGGGATTATAAACATACATGAATCTATCATTAAGGTTCTAATATAGCATTTCTGTTTTCTTTGTCGGATCTAATAAATAGTAATCACAAACATCAAAATATATTGCATTGCGAAAAGTTTATAGACCTTTATTGGAAGTTGACTTTTTCAGCCTCAAAAACCAGCCCTTACTAAGTGCCACTTTAATGGCAGGAGCTTTGTACATTTGTTTGTTTTAATCCTTACAACAACCTTGTGAGGCAGTTATTTTATTTTATTTTTTTTCTGATGATGGCTCGATGTTATATCTGTTTGATGATGTATCAGTTAGCTGTTGTTGAGTAACAAACAACCATAGCTCTCCATGACATACAACAGACAGTTGATAGCTTATGCATCTGGAATCAGCTCTCCTGATCTTGGCTGGGTTTCTTCACAGGTCTAGAGGTTGTCTGGCTATCAGCTGAGGTGACTGGAGCTATTTGGCTCTCCTCCACATGTCTCTCAAACTGCCACAGGCTGCCCCAGACATGTCCTTCTCATGGCAATAGCAGAGGTAAAAGTGGACTAGACTAGTGGAAATGTGCAGTTCCTTTTATAAACTTCTGTTGGCTCACTCCTATTAACACCTCATTGGCCACAGATATATATAGAGAAAATACACTCTGCCTCTCGATCGGAGGCACTCCGAAGTCCCATGACAAGGGATGAAGAATTGGGCCCATTAAGCAATCAATCTCAAACAGATGACAAAGGCTTAATATTGTCTATTTATTTCACCAAATTGCTGTCCATGTTCTATTGATTTAACTTTCAACATACCTGCAATATTTGCAACTTTTCTATACACACTAAAAAACTAGAAACCAAACCAGACTCTAAACAGCTCTTCATGGATCATTTAATTATTCCAAAACTTTCCCAACTCATTTATTATTTTTCTTAATAATGAAAATGGTGCTGTGACAGTCACCATTTATTGGCATTTGTTATATGCCAGACACTGACTAAACACTTTTAAATCTTACAGTGATCCTACTGAGTGGGTACTATGTTCCTAGTTTTATAGATGAGAGGGAAAATGAGCTGTAAGGATATTGAGAAACTTGTCCAAGTTTGTCCTGTTAGTAAGTATTGAAGCTCAATAGTAAGTATTGAATGGAAGTATTGAAGCTTCCATTGAAGATGGAAGTCCAGGTCTACTGGATGTCAATACCTGGGCTCTCAATAGCCAGTCTATCACATTTTAATCCATCCAAATGCTAATCATTTGAATTGCCTGCATGTTGTTATCTCATGTCATTCCTCTGTAAGGAAAATTACAAATATTTCCTTTTGCCTTTTGCCTATCAAAAAAAAGCTATGTCGTTCTTGTGACACACAAATTCCAACATACTCTGGGTACAATATCATAAACTTTTTCCCAGTAGACAGTATTTGTTCTCATTATGCAAAGCACTCGACCATGACCTGCAGAGGCCTGTTCCTTCCTACTTTCCTCTCTTTGTTCAGACTAGTTTGGGCCCTCTCTAGCAGTATCGCGCTTCACCCATCTGCCTTCAAGATGTCTCTAATTCAAGGAAATGCCTACTCCAGTTAAAATGACACTTTCAGTTTGTAAAAACATTTAAGAATTTACAGAATGCTTTTACATTTATAGACACATTACTCAATTCTTATAACAGGTGAAAGGGCATATAAAAATAAAAAATAATAGACTTAATTCTCTCTATTGAAAATAAGGGAAGATATCCTTCTCCTCTCCTTTTTCTGACTGTTTACTTTAGAAAACTTATAAGTACTTTCTTTTTGCTTTGAAATGCATATAAATTCTTTGAAAAACTAGATAGGCCCTTTGTCAGCTTTATGACCAGGAGTATCTTTCTCAAATACGTGGGAGCCATTTCTTTGAAATATAAACATCAAGGGAGTTAGCACCGCTACCTCTTCGTTTCAGTGGGAGGGTAGGAACCCAACTTCATGGATCCCTTGCTCCAAGTTGCATAACTGCTTCCTATTATAAAGATATGAAAAGTTGTTTTTCTTCTGGATAAAGCCAATTAACTAATACAGACAGTCACACCAACTATGAAGTGATATTGGGATGAACTATGTGTGGCAAATGGTATTGTCAAGTCCTCTTACTTGACAAGGACAAATTTTTCTTTATCTCGAGCACAGGTATGTAATGAGTCATATCAGCTTGGCTACATTAAAGGGTGAGATTTCTTTCTGTCTTTGCAGTCTCTTAGCAGATTGCCTGTGATGTGCAAAACTTCCTGGTTTAATGTTTGTGTAATAATAAAACTGTTTTCTTTCCCTACTAACTTTGTAGAGAGAATTTTTAGGTTGGGAGAAGATTTTTTGTCTTTAATGATATTTCCCCAACACAATCCACAAGGTAAATATTACTACACTCATTTTACATGCTAGGAAACTGAAGATCCAAAAGATGAAGTGATTTGCCTATCCAGACAGTCTTACAGCTTACTATGTTGTAGAAATAGTGGGTTTATAAATTCATGAAGATTGGGATCATGTCTGTCTTGCTGATAATTTTATTACCAGTGTTCCACCAAAATATGGCAATAGTAAAAGTAAACTTAGTATTTTTGGAAGAATAAATAAAACCCTGAATCCTAAGTTCATTCCAATATTATATTTGCTGCTAAACTTGTAGCAATTTAGAGTTATGGTGTGGTACCCACAACAGCTAGGAAATTAAGGAGAAAGATTGTTATCTGACTGTGAACTAGTGAGAACAAAATATAATGGATCAGAGTAGAGATATTCAAAAACTCTGAAAGAGAATATTCTAACACCTAGGACTAAACTATAACTTAATTAAATATATAAAAAGATATAAATAAATAATGCAGTGGTGTTTGGGGATGGGGTGTGGTCAGCAATGGGATCACTGAAAAAAAGACAACAGAAGCAAATTCTGGCAGAGCTGATCCTGTTACTGGTCACATTGGCAGAAGCAACTTCAGCCAATAGTGTCACTGGCAAGATCATCCCTAAAGTGAAATGGGATCATCAGATGATCTTGTCTCAATCTTGTTAAATTATATAACTACCTAATTCCTGTAGGGCCATTAAATGGCTTAGTTAATAGATTTCAAGTTATTTCAGTCCCTATTATTTTATTTTCTTAGAGTAAGTCAGTTAGTTTCTGGTTCATATTTGCTTTCTCATCAGGTATGACTAGCATAAAAGTATGTTCAACAGTCGTTTTTGTGTCTGTCGCAGTACCATTCTAAATTCAGTAGCCCAAGTTAGTCAAACTCTTAGGAGTTGACCCCTTCTGGGCACTGACATGAGTGAATCTCTGGGCCTTCAAAGAATAGAACCATATTAGATGGGCCTTCTCTCACACCACCAGGTCTCAGTACATTTTACATATGACACACATGACAGTACAAGCTCACGTACCTAAAACACCATCTCCGGGAACTATGCCCTAGCTCTAGCCTTCCCCATTTGCTACTCATTCAAGGAAGTGTATGGGAATGAAAGTAAGAGAACATTACAACATATGGCATACTTTCACAAAAACATGCCCCATAAAACATTTCCATACTTTACCAACAGGCATGCTGTTAGACAAAAGGTGGGGAAACTATACAAGTTTAGAAAATTCTGATATGACAAAGCAGTAGTTTGCTGAAGCTGGTTCATACCAACTCATAAGAGCTAAATCTGCTTGTCTCTTTCCATCTCTGCACTCAGTAATGTCATATGGGTACTTTGAAATAGGCCAAGGTGGGATTATTGACACGAAATCTGCAAAGACTACAAATTGGAGATTATTTTCCAGAGAGCAGTTTATCAGCATACCTTTGGATGATAAATCCTTTATCACAGGAATTCTGAGAGATTTTTAAATTATAATACCCACGATGTCTTTAAGATATTTGGCCATGAAATACTTTTGTCAAGACAAAATTGAATGCTTTATAAACTATAAGAAAAATGAATTAATTAAAAAATTATATTATCAACTATTTTACTGGTTAATTACATATGGCATACCACCCTACTGATCATTCCTTCACTTATTGATGTATTTATTCAGTAATAATTCAAGAGCCTACTAAGCAACAGACACTAGTGTACCAAGATACTATAGTTGAATACTGTTCTCTGATGCCACTTCCAGCTGTTAGTATATTCTGAGTTTTACTGTTCTCAGTGTTGAGATTTTCATCCACATGTCCCTGAAAGCAGCTCCTGTTTAGTCATTGGCAAACAGTGGGATATTCCATGTTCCTATACAGGACCTAATATCCTAGACATCATGCTAAGTTCCTTAAATACCTTATCATACCCAATCCTCATCCTTTTATGGTACCATAGTATTTTTATTATCCCAACTATTACAGGTGATGAAATTCAGTCACATAGAGATTAAATGATCTGCCCTAGGTCAAATGATAGCAAATTCTAGAATCAAAATTCAAACCTAATAAACAACTCATAGGTATACTTAACACTAGGATTTACCACCTCCGGACAAGATATTTAAGGTTATGTTGTGACACTTCCATGCACTCAGAGGGGAGGAACAAGCTGAATGTGTTCACACATCTGTTCATTAAGCATTTATCCAGTACTTACCATGAGATATGTTAATCGTGTTTCTCAAGATATGTTTTGTATACACCAGGTGTGCTCAGAAGTGGTCCATGGGGGTTCCATGCAGAGTCTCAGAAGAAATATAGCTCATCTTCCCAGAATTCAAAATTTCTAAGAGGAGGAGAATATATTCTCATGTTAAAACAAAAAAAGATGCGTTGGGAATAGAATGCAAAATTTATGTATGTTTTACATAAGCACTGGAAAATTCTCAGAGATTTCACATTTTGGAGTAGCAACTACCTTGGCCTAAGTGTCAGAATTCTTGTGGTCCATTGATGAGCTGGAAACACTTTGTAGCTGAAAATCTCCTAAATGTTAGCGATTACATTAGAGTGCAGGTTCCAGAGTCAGAGGACCTGGATTTACCTGAATGATAGGTCTTTTGTTATCTCTCCTGCTCCATTCCCCAAGTATGCTGAACTTCTTTCTGTTCCTACTCACACTTCACTCTGGCTGGAACTCTCTTTACCTAGATCTTCTTATGCCTGGTCTATCTCCACATTGAGCTTCAGCTAGACTTTCACTTATTCAAACCTTCTTTGACTCTCCTATCTAAAGTCACAGTCTAATTCTATTTTCAGTTTTGAGGAAACTGTAATGTTTTCCACAGTGGCTGCACCAATTTACATTCCCACCAACAGTGCACTAGTGTTCCCTTTTCTCCACATCCTCGCCATTTGTAAAAACATGGAAGGACCAAAAGCATGGATAGACCTAGAGGGTACTATACTTACTGAAATAAGTTAGAGAAACACAAATACTGTATGTTATTATTTATATGTGGAATCCAGGAAATGGAACAAATGAAATGAATATAACAAAACAGAAGCAGACTCATAGATACAGAGAATAAACTAGTGGTTACCAGTAGGGAGAGGGGCAAGGTAGGGGTAAGGAGGGGCTTAAGAGGCACAAACTATTATGTATAAAACAATCTACAAGGATATATTGCACAGCACAGGGAATATAGTCAATATTTTATAATTTTAAATTGAGTATAATCTACAAAAATATTGAATCACTACACTGTACACCTAAAACTAATATACTATTGTGAATTAACTATAAGTCAATAAAAAATAAAATAGAGTAGACATCACCTTGTGATTACCCAGCCGCTGGGCAGCTGGAGGCCGGGTGGTCAGGACTGCACCCCGCTCCCAAGGAGGGGAGACGCCAGCAACCCCAGCTCTGTGGTTGAAAGCAGATGCCCCCTGAGTCCCTCATGTCTGATGTTCCATCGGCACCATGTCATTAGCAGTGTGGATGAAAGGCTCTTGGTGCTGCAGCCAGGGGTTACTGCTGTGCCTCTGAGGTGGGAGAGCCAACTTCAGGACACTGGTCCACAAGAGACCTCCCAGCTCCACATAATATCAAATGGCAAAAATCTCCCAGAGATCTCCATCTCAACACCAGCACCCAGCTTCACTCAACGACCAGCAAACTACAGTGCTGGACATCCTATGCCAAACAACTAACAAGACAGGAACACAACCCCACCCATTAGCAGAGAGGCTGCCTAAAATCATAATAAGCCCACAGACACCCCAAATCACACCACCAGATGTAGACATGCCCACCAGAAAGACAAGATCCAGCCTCATCCAGCAGAACACAGGCACTAGTCCCCTCCACCAGGAAGCCTACACAACACACTGAACCAAACTCAGCTACTGGGGACAGACACCAAAAACAACGGGAATTACAAACCTGCAGCCTGCAAAAAGGAGACCCCAAACACAGTAAGATAAGCAAAATGAGAAGACAGAAAAACACAGCAGATGAAGGAGCAAAATAAAAACCCACCAGACCTAACAAATGAAGAGGAAATAGGCAGTCTACCTGAAAAAGAATTCAGAATAATGATAGTAAAGATGATCCAAATCTTGGAAATAGAATAGACAAAATGCAAGGTACATTTAACAAGGACCTAAAAGAACTAAAGATGAAACAAACAACGATGAACAACACAATAAATGAAATTAAAAATATTCTAGATGGGATCAATAGCAGAATAACTGAGGCAGAAGAATGGATAAGTGACCTGGAAGATAAAATATTGGAAATAACTACTGCAGAGCAGAATAAAGAAAAAAGAATGAAAAGAACTGAGGACAGTCTCAGAGACCTCTGGGACAACATTAAAGGCCCCAACATTCGAATTATAGGGGTTCCAGGAGAAGAAGAGAAAAAGAAAGGGACTTAGAAAATATTTGAAGAGATTATAGTTGAAAACGTCCCAAATATGGGCAAGGAAATAGTTAATCAAGTCCAGGAAGCACAGAGAGTCCATACAGGATAAATCCAAGGAGAAATATGCTAAGACACATATTAATCAAACTGTCAAAAATTAAATACAAAGAAAACATATTAAAAGCAGCAAGGGAAAAATAACAAATAACACACAAGGGAATCCCCATAAGATGAACATCTGATCTTTCAGCAGAAACTCTGCAAGTCAGAAGGGACTGGCAGGACATATTTAAAGTGATGAAGGAGAAAAACCTGCAACCAAGATTACTCTACCCAGCAAGGATCTCATTCACATTTGATGGAGAAATTAAAAGCTTTACAGACAAGCAAAAGCTGAGAGAGTTCAGCACCACCAAACCAGCTTTACAACAAATGCTAAAGGAACTTCTCTAGGCAGGAAACACAAGAGAAGGAAAAGACCTACAATAACGAACCCAAAACAATTAAGAAAATGGGAATAGGAACGTACATATCCATAATTACCTTAAATGTAAATGGATTAAATGCTCCCACCAAAAGACACAGATTGGTTGAAAGAATACAAAAACAAGATCCATATATTTGCTGTCTACAAGAGAGTCACTTCAGACCTATAGACACATACAGATAAAAAGTGAGGGGATGGAAAAAGATATTTCATGCAAATGGAAACCAAAAGAAAGCTGGAGTAGCAATTCTCATATCAGACAAAATAGACTTTAAAATAAAGACTATTATAAGAGACAAAGAAGGACACTACATAATGATCAAGGGATGGATCCAAGAAGAATATATAACAATTGTAAATATTTATGCACCCAATATAGGAGCACCTCAATACATAAGGCAAATACTAACAGCCATAAAAGGAGAAATCGACAGTAACACATTCATAGTAGGGGACTTTAACACCCCACTTTCACCAATGGACAGATCATCCAAAATGAAAATAAATAAGGAAACACAAGCTTTAAATGATACATTAAACAAGATGAACTTAATTGATATTTATAGGACATTCCATCCAAAAACAACAGAATACACATTTTTCTCAAGTGCTCATGGAACATTCTCCAGGATAGATCATATCTTGGGTCACAAATCAAGCCTTGGTAAATTTAAGAAAATTGAAATTGTATCAAGTATCTTTTCCAACCACAATGCTATGAGACTAGATATCAATTACAGGAAAAGATCTGTAAAAAATGCAAACACATGGTGGCTAAACAATACACTACTTAATAACGAAGTGATCATTGAAGAAATCAAAGAGGAAATCAAAAAATACATAGAAACAAATGACAATGGATACACGACGACCCAAAATCTATGGCATGCAGCAAAAGCAGTTCTAAGAGGGAAGTTTATAGCAATACAATCCTACCTTAAGAAACAGGAAACATCTCGAATAAACAACCTAAGCGTGCACTTAAAGCAATTAGAGAAAGAACAAAGAAAACACCAAAGTTAGCAGAGGGAAAGAAATCATAAAAATCAGATCAGAAATAAATGAAAAAGAAATGAAGGAAACGATAGCAAAGATCAATAAAACTAAAAGGTGGTTCTCTGAGAAGATAAACAAAATTGATAAACCATTAGGCAGACTCATCAAGAGAAAAAGGGAGAAGACTCAAATCAATAGAATTAGAAATGAAAAAGAAGTAACAACTGACACTGCAGAAATACAAAAGATCATGAGGGATTACTACAAGCAACTTTATGTCAATAAAATGGACAACCTGGAAGAAATGGACAAATACTTAGAAAGGCACAACCTGCCAAAACTGAATCAGGAAGAAATAGAAAATATGAACAGACCAATCACAAGCACTGAAATTGAAACTGTGATTAAAAAACTTCCAACAAACAAAAGCCCAGGACCAGATGGCTTCACAGGTGAATTCCATCAAACATTTAGAGAAGAGCTAACACCTATCCTTCTCAAACTCTTCCAAAATATAGCAGAGGGAGGAACACTCCCAAATTCATTCTACGAGGCCACCATCACCCTGATGCCAAAACCAGACAAAGATGTCACAAAGAAAGAAAACTACAGGCCAATATCACTGATGAACATAGATGCAAAAATCCTCAACAAAATACTAGCAAACAGAATGCAAAAGCATATTAAATGGATAATACACCATGATCAAGCGGGGTTCATTCCAGGAATGCAAGGATTCTTCAATATACACAAATCAATCAATGTGACACACCATATTAACAAATTGAAGGAGAAAAACCATATGATCATTTCAATACATGCAGAGAAAGCTTTCGGCAAAATTCAACACTCATTTATGGTAAAAACCTTGCAGAAAGTAGGCATAGAGGGAACTTTCCTCAACATAATAAAGGCCATATATGACAAACCCACAGCCAACATTGTCCTCAATGGTGAAAAACTGAAAGCATTTCCACTAAGATCAGGAGCAAGACAAGTTTGCACACTCTCACCACTCTTATTCAACATAGTTTTGGAAGTTTTAGCCACAGCAATCAGAGAAGAAAAGGAAATAAAAGGAATCCAAATCGGAAAAGAAGAAGTAAAGCTGTCACTGTTTGCAGATGACATGATACTATACATAGAGAATCCTAAAGATGCTACCAGAAAACTACTAGAGCTAATCAATGAATTTGGTAAAGTTGCAGGATACAAAATTAATGCACAGAAATCTCTGGCATTCCTACACACTAATGATGAAAAATCTGAAAGTGAAATCAAGAAAACACTCCCATTTACCATTGCAACAAAAAGAATGAAATATCTAGGAATAAACCTACCTAAGGAGACAAAAGACCTGCATGCAGAAAATTATAAGACACTGATGAAAGAAATTAAAGGTGATACAAATAGTAGGAGAGATATACCATGTTCTTGGATTGGAAGAATCAACATTGTGAAAATGACTCTACTACCCAAAGCAATCTACAGATTCAATGCAATCCCTATCAAACTACCACTGGCATTTTTCACAGAACTAGAACAAAAAATTTCACAATTTTTATGGAAACACAAAAGACCTTGAATAGCCAAAGCAATCTTGAGAACGAAAAACGGAGCTGGAGGAATCAGGCTCCCTGACTTCAGACTACACTACAAAGCTACAGTTATCAAAACGGTATGGTACTGGCACAAAAACAGAAAGATAGATCAATGGAACAGGATAGAAAGCCCAGAGGTAAACCCACGCACATATGGTCACCTTATCTTTTTTTTTTTTTTGGTCACCTTATCTTTGATAAAGGAGGCAGGGATGTACAGTGGAGAAAGGAAAACCTCTTCAATAAGTGGTGCTGGGAAAACTGGACAGGTACATGTAACAGTATGAAATGAGATCACTCCCTAACACCATACACAAAAATAAGCTCAAAATGGATTAAAAACCTAAATGTAAGGCCAGAAACTATCAAACTCTTAGAGGAAAACATAGGCAGAACACTCTATGACATAAATCACAGCAAGATCCTTTTTGACCCACCTCCTAGAGAAATGGAAATAAAAGCAAAAATAAACAAATGGGACCTAATGAAGCTGCAAAGCTTTTGCACAGCAAAGGAAACCATAAACAAGACCAAAAGACAGCCCTCAGAATGGGAGAAAATATTTGCAAATGAAGCAACCGACAAAGGATTAATCTCCAAAATTTATAAGCAGCTCATGCAGCTTAATAACAAAAAAAACAAACAACCCAATCCAAATATGGGCAGAAGGCCTAAATAGACATTTCTCCAAAGAAGATATACAGACTGCCAACAAACACATGAAATAATGCTCAAAGTCATTAATAATTAGAGAAATGCAAATCAAAACTACAATGAGATATCATCTCACACCAGTCAGAATGGCCATCATCAAAAAATCTAGAAACAATAAATGCTGGAGAGGGTGTGTAGAAAAGGGAACCCTCTTGCACTGTTGGTGGGAATGTAAATTGATACAGCCACTGTGGAGAACAGTATGGAGGTTCCTTAAAAAGCCACAAATAGAACTACCATGTGACCCAGCAATCCCACTACTGGGCATATACCCTGAGAAAACCATAATTCAAAAAGAGTCATGTACCAAACTGTTCATTGCAGCTCTATTTACAATAGCCAGGAGATGGAAACAACCTAAATGTCCATCATTGGATAAATGGATAAAGAAGATGTGGCACATATATACAATGGAATATTACTCAGCCATAAAAAGTTCACGAAATTGAACTATTTGTAATGAGGTGGATAGACCTAGAGTCTGTCATACAGAGTGAAGTAAGTCAGAAAGAGAAAGACAAATACCGTATGCTAACACATATATATGGAATTTAAGAAAAAACAATGTCATGAAGAACCTAGGGGTAAGACAGGAATAAAGACACAGACCTACTAGAGAATGGACTTGAGAATATGGGGAGGGGGAAGGGTAAGCTGTGACAAAGCTAGAGAGAGACATGGACATATATACACTACCAAACGTAAGGTAGATAGCTAGTGGGAAGCAGCCGCATAGCACAGGGAGATCAGCTTGGTGCTTTTTGACCGCCTGGAGGGGTGGGATAGGGAGGCTGGGAGGGAGGGAGATGCAAGAGGGAAGAGATATGGGAACATATGTATATGTATAACTGAGTCACTTTGTTATAAAGCAGAAACTAACACACCATTGTAAAGCAATTATACTCCAATAAAGATGTAAAAAAATTAAAAAATATATAAATAATAGAGTAAAATACAGTCACACTCTATTACCATATCTGCTGTATTTAGAACTATGTGTACTTTTTTTCATAGCATATATCAGTATTGGAAATTATTTATTTTATATTTGTTTTTATTTATTGCCTCTATCTTTTAAGGGAATTTAAGCATTCCAAGAGCAGGAAACTTGTCCACTTGTCCACAGTTTTATTCCTAACCCTCAGAACAAAGCCTAGCATAAAAGGGCATTTAATAACACTTGTTAAATGTTAAATGAGTGAATAAATGATGAAGTGTGTAAACCATTTGTTACTTTACTAACCCTTCTCTCTCAGTTTCTATACCTATTAAAAGGGGGAAAGTATGGCATTTTTTTCATAGTGTCACAATGAAGATTTACAAAATACATAAAAAGTGCTTATAAGAGTGCCCAACATATAGCAAACACTTAATAAATTTATTATTATAAGTGAAAGACACATAAGAATCAATGTATACAACAAAGAAAGTCACTTTTCTATAGTTTCTGTGTTTTACGGGGACTGTATTGAAGAGGCATTCTAAATTAAAAACGTACAGATTCTTTAAACCCACTGTCTCAAACCACAACTAAGCATCAGGTAGATTTATGTTGGTCTTGTCACTGTGGACATAAGCTGCATTATCCCCCAAAAGTAGTGCAAAACATAAAATTCTTCCCTCATAGGAAGGCTATAAAATGTTAGCAATAACGTAAAAGACAATGGCCATAATGATTAACAGCAAGGGCATGGGCAGAAAGCTGCGTTATCTGGTTAATACGTTTTAAATGTTTATGAGTTGTGAATGTGTTTGCTTATGTATTCGGTGTTGACCACTCACACAGAAAAAATGACAATGATGCTTGCCCTTTTTAAAATTTGAAATCGTAAAATCTTTCATTGAGGCTGCTTCAATGCTATAAAAACTATCCTATGTGTTCATTATCAAAAACTTCCATTTTTAGACTATATTCCATGTTAACAGAAACATTTTGGTGTAAAGTGGGCATTTTACCCTAAAATCCTATTTTACAAAGCCTATCCAAAAATTGGGGTTATTTAACTGTTATAATTTAAGAATTACAGATTACGTTGGGGTTCTTTTTCACGGGTTGATAAACAGTCATATCTAGCTCATTTCCGAGCATTTAAAAAAATACCATTGTATAACCTATTATGAATTCTGTTGTAGGTACAGGGGAAAAAAGCAGTTTATATGGCAAACCAAGTCCTGTCAATGATGTTTACGTTCTAGTGTTGGAGAGAGGGACAAAAATAAAGTGTCCAGAGCATCCAGAATCTCAACTCTGGCTCAACTTGTCTCGTGGATCTGAGGGCCATTCTTGAAGTTTTGGCATCCAAACTGGGATACTGCCAGAGTAACTGCCATGCTGTCAAGCACTTTGCCTTCTAAGGGTAAGTTAGAGAACCTCGCTTCCTAACACAGCCCACCAGTCACTGTAGCTGGTACTGATTAACTCTGTGTACTTGTCTTTCATTCAGTAGTAACAAGAGTCCTGACTGCCATGTTTTCAACTCATGTCCCAACCTCTTGCACCTGCTATTCTTGTCTCCATATTATTTCTTCTCTTCTCTATTTATGTAGTTCAATCTTCCCCTACTTCACCATCTCTATGATCTGTATACTACCTGTTCTGTTGTGAACAAACTGGCATTAATTTTTTAATTAATTTTTTTCCAGATCATGAAAGAAATACATGTTCAATATAAGACATTTATAAAATTTTAAAAGTATATATTAAAAAGAACAGTTGGATTGCCCCAAAAGCACAACCCAGATATAACATTTTTGGTATTCTGTGTTTGCCTACAATCTTTTTCCCCACATGTGTATCCTTACTAGTTAAATGATTTTTCGGAATTGTTGATATTTTCTAAATTGTGGAGGAAGCCAATTAGGGGATCACTCTGCTCCTTTGTTTCTCTATACACTGGTTCTCACTATTCTCCAAGAGGAAAAATCAGAGTGGAGGGTTTAGAAGTGGAAACTGGCACATGAGTTGTCCAGCCCCTTCCTCTTTTCCTTCTCTTGGGACCCAGTCGCCTATAAAGGAGCACATTTTTTGTTCTGCTCCTCCATGTGGTAAGTCTTAGTGAGGTGGGTACCTGGTGGGAGGCCTATCCCAGCCCAACTCTGCTGAAGACCGAATGGGAAGCTCTGTCTAATTTTGGAGTGTTACAAAGACCACATGCCACTTTCTTCAACTGCAGCTTTTTTTGTAATAAAGGTGATATTTTAGCCTTCATTCTGAGGAGCTTTTAATCTTATTTTTCAAGTTGTTCAGGACTTGGACAGGAAAGAAGGATGTTGCTTTATTCTTCACACAGCGACAAAACACATGTGCTCTGTGATGGATGCTGTGATGTGCCATCTAGGTGGCCCTTTCATAAAAGCTTGTTTTCCCAGCTTCTGGAATTAGCATCAGCACAGGGCTGTCAGCCCCTTCAGGGACCACCTCAGGTGTGAAGAGCATCCCCATCCAAGGTCATCACCTTTCTTTGAAAGTCTACATCCAATAGCTGATTGATGCATGGGTATAAAGTCCTGGTCCATCTTTTGGGACATTCAATTGTCATTTTAGCTCCAGAGCTCCCTAAGCATCAAAAAAGGATTATCATTGGGTATAAGTCATAGGTTGGTTTCTTCTTTTGCTCACAACTGCTTCCTTTTTCTCTGTTCTACAGATGTTGTTCCCAAGGCCCCTCCTTAAGAAATATCCAACATACCAAATTCCATCTCTGAGACTGCTGAGTCTGCTTCCTGAGAAACTTAACCCCTCACATTTATATATATACAAATACGCACACATCACTTTATTAAAGGTATATGTTGTAATAACCACATATTATTAATAATACAGGAATCTAATAATAGAGGAATGATATTGTATTCAATGGTGATTCCATAATTATTCTATCTAACTCCTGTTCTTGGACATTTTTTGTATTCCTAATCCTTGCTGTTTTAAATATCACATCACAAAAAAACCTTTGTTTACAAATATTTTTGCACATATCTAAATCTAATTAATTGTGAAGGATAAATACATTTGTGAGTGTGAAATTACTGCATAAAATAAGATGCATATTTTTAAAACGTTTTGATGTTACTGTCAATTTGCCCTCTGAAAAATCTCACACCAATACACACTCCCACCAGCAGGAAAGGTGAAAATCTATTTCAAAGCACATTTACTAACATTGATGTTTTAAATAATATATTATCTAGTTATTTAATTATGTTTTTATTTTCCTTATTAATGAGTTAGAAAATTCATTTATATATTTATTAGCCAAAAAATATTATCTCTTTCTTTGTGAATTATATGTCCACATACTTTGTTTATTCTTCTTGGTTGTTATTTTCCTTAAAAATATTTTATAAAACTTTTCAAAACCAAAGAGTAATGACATTTGTATAGTACTGAGCTTAACATGAAAGAAATCGATCATTCTCTCCATTTGAGTGTTCTTTCATGATATAGTCTATACCAATGATTCTCAACTGCCAGCAGTTTTGCTTCCCAGGGCATCTAGCAATGTCTGGAGACAATTTTGATTGTCATGACTTTGCAGGGAGGGTAGGGAAAGGAGGTGCTACTGGAATCTAGTTAAAATCTAGTGAATAAAGGCTAAGGATGCTGCTAAACATCTTACAACAGGGAAGACCACTAAAACAAATAATTATCCAGTCCAAAATATCAATCATGCCAAGACCGAGAAACCCTCATCTGTACAGAGAGTACTGCAAAGTTCTTGGTTGAGTTTATTCATAGGGGTGTGTGTGTGTGTGTGTGTGCACGTGTGCAAGTGCAGGCATATAAAAATTCTTCAATTACATTTTCTGACTTAATGTTGGTTGAAATGAATTACTTTTTATGTGTGTATTTTGAAACTCTAAATCTTTTTTTTGGTATTTATATATTTGATTTCTTACTCTCCTGGGTTTTCTATTTAATGATATTGTTCCTGATAATAATACAGGTGTTATAATTTTGAAATTATTTTGTGTATAATGTAGGTAAGAAAAATTAGTAAGTGTACTGACGGTTTTGGAAATCAGGGTTTTCAGTTCCTCCAGGACCCTACATGCTATAAAGCACAACTATTACTTAATTATAGTATAGGGCTGTTATTTTCTAATATAATAGTATCACTAGTAACAGTTACTATATACTGAGTCTCTCTGCTGTCTGTCTGGTGTGTGTCACTCTACTCACTGATACACACACAATACTCCATTTGTTCCTCATAATAATTCTATGAAGTGGTTATTATTTCCCCTGAACTTCACAAATGAAGTTCAGAGATTTTAAAAATATGTCAAATGCCATCCAACTAAAATATGGCAAAGATTCAAACTTTTGCGTGCTCAACTCCAAAGCTATCCTCCTTCTATTTAAAATACTAAAAATGGGGCTAAAATACCTTAGTGAATTCAGATCTTTAGCCTATAGCTGATAGTATTTGTTCTTGCAGATGAAATCTGAGGATCCTTTTACCAGGTACTATCTACCTCTGAGACTGTGATTGGAATTGGACGCATAAGTATATGTAAGTTATTTTTAATTATCCACTAATCTAAACAATAAATATTTCCAGTCAGGGCAGTAATAAGAGGCACCGATATTTATCTTTCAACATTTTCATGTTGAAGTGACAACAACTGCTATTGATTGTCAGTGTGAATATTACTTCAATGTCACAAATTTCTCAATAGCTTTTTTGGTTTTATTGGCATGAATTGTTTGTTTATATATATCATTCTTTCACAAGATGTGAATTCCTAGCATATTTATTTTTTCTTAATCCTCCTCAACATACATAAAATGTCAGTCTGGAATAATTATAGGTAGAGCAAATAACAAGTCATTCTATGTGACAGGCACCTAATGGCTTCTGGGACCTGGTCATGTCATAAGCCTTCTTTGCTGAAGTGCTTTTCTGCTCCGAGGAAACCTTCTTTGAGGCTGAAGCTGTTCTCCCCTCCCAGACTGAGAGTCAGTAATGAGAGGGTTAACTAGCCCAATTATTTGCAAGTGTAATTGTCCATAATTTGAAGACGGCAAATATCCTGCTTTCTGGAGCTTATAGGAAAGAGAGGAAAGATTCACATTAACTAGGAGAGGTGAGCTTCCTTTGTCATATCTCTTTCAAGGAAGCTTCAAACACTTTGCACTGAGGGAAAACAAAGGTGTTAGACTGTTAGAAAAATAATTGCAGCATTGAAGCTAGGAACTGCTGTGAATAGCGGCAAGTGGAGAGAATTGTTAGAGCTCAGGAAGTTCAGCAATGGACTCTTGTCTTGACCAGTTTATAACAGGAGCCATATTACAACCTAAGTAACTCTGGAGGTCCACTGGACTGCATGCTCTCAGTTTCTGGGAAATAGCCCTAGAATCTCATAAATTCTCTTGTTTCGCTTCAGCTAGTTCAAATGGGTTTATTTCATCGAAATTAATGAGTTCTAACGAATAAAAGACTACAGTAACCAATTCAGATACTGAATCCTCTGGGGAAAGGTATATTCCCTTTTTTGAGCATTAAGCCTTCAGCTCTGGGAGACAGGCAAAATGCACACTGTCCCTCAGATGAAAAGTTCAGTTTCTCTGGGAAATCTATTTGATTAGCTGTAGAGCTACTTTGCTAACCAGTATGCTGAAGAGCTAGAATCTCCAGTATTCTAGAGCTAGAATCTAAGCTAGAATCACCCTTTTCGTGGTGCAGGTTGCATTTTCATAACAGGTCAATTAGACAATGAAAAATCACTTCTCGAAATTAATTCAACACACTCCACTGCCTTTATGTTGGTTTCAGCAAAATGTCTAAGATATATATTCATATGCCTTGAACAAAATGGTTCAGTAATTTGTCTTCAGCTGCTAGTCACTATTCATTCAGTTCAATTCATTTTAAGTGTGATTGTGTCCAGACTGTTGTGTGATCTGATTAAGGAACTACAAAAAAGACATGTAACTTCCCTTGGGAAATTTGTATTTTGGGAGTTTACATTTCTAGTCTGAAATAACTCAGTGGCTACTTGGTTACTTCACTACTTTATTTTCATTGAATAAATCATATTTTGGAGTCACAGCCTTTAAATTCTAGGTGATGCTGCCCAGGCAAGTAAAAGCCATGTGGCTGGTTCAGCGATCCATGGAAAACCAATTTCCCTTCCAAACTGAGAGATCTCAAGAGAAAAGAAGACAAAACAAAACAAAAAATACATGATTCTAAATGAACCATACTCTTGAAGTTGTGTTCATCTCTAACAGCTATGATTCAATGATCCCAAAAGATAAATGTATGAAAACAAGAAAGAAAGACTTCACCTGAATGTAGAAGAAAACCATCCACTGAAGATGAATGATTCATGAAATATTTTTCCTATTTTTTAAAAACTCGTTTGCAGTAAAAATCTTTTTGAATGAGAAATTACATTTGGGAGATTTTCTCTATGTACACTAATGTCTTTTTCTTTTCTTTTTCTATTTTGGTTCTTTGCAAATGGGTCTAATCCAAGTAAAAAAATAACTGGAAAATTCAGCTTTCTTATCTGTAGAATGGGATTAATAGTACTTATATTTTAGGGCTTTTATGAGAACTAAAGGAAATAATTCATGTAAAAATGTTTGAAATTCTAACCATTTTTATTAATGTAAGTTCATTTATTCATTCAGCAAGTGTTTGCTGAGTGAGCCCTATGTGTCAGACACTGTTCTAGTTTTTGGAGATGTAGCAGTGAGGAAGACAAGCTCCATTCCTTCAGAGACCTTACTTTACAATAAATGACATTAACAATAAATGATAGTATTTAATTAGTGTTCATTTACTTTGATGTGATAACGGTTATTGGGATTGTGTAGGAAATTTCCTTATTCCTAGGATAAGGTGAAGAATTTAGGGGTGAAAGAATGATGAAGAATTTAGGGGTGATATATTGCAATGTTTGCAACTTTAAAATATTTGGCAAAAAAGTCTTATGTGTATGTGTATATGTATACATATATGTTTGTATATTTGTGTGTAAATGTGTGTATACACACACATACATGAGAGAGAGAAAGTAAATGTGGCAAAATGTTAACAACAAAAAAAAAATTAAAAAAATAAATATATGCTATAATATTTAGAAATGATCTTTCCTATGAAGAAAAATATTCATGTTAGTATAGCTATCAAACACAAAGCCATGACATATCAATAGGATTTCCGGACAAGAGGGATTACCAGATTTAGATGACAGAATAGAATGATCCTAATAGTATCATTCATGATCTTGTCCCACTAACCAACCAGACATAGTGCAAAGAAACTTGAAGAGGATAGTAGAAGTCAAACTACTAGGGGTTACATATATTGTGAGTTTTGAAATCTTTATCAAAGTAAACAAACTGAACAATAGGTAAATTGTATCTTTTTTTGCGTTACAGGGGCCTCTTACTGTTGTGCCCTTTCCCGCTGCGGAGCACAGGCTCCGGACGCACAGGCCTAGCGGCCATGGCCCACGGGCCCAGCCACTCTGCGGCATGTGGGATCTTCCCGGACCGGGGCACGAACCCGTGTCCCCTGCATCGGCAGGTGGACTCTCAACCACTGCGCCATCAGAGAAGCCCTGTATCTATTTTTTAAAAAAGGTTGTTAATTCTGGATTTGGTAACCTTTTTGAAGTAGGTTAATAAAAAGAAAATGTAATTGGCCAATATTTCTGAAATTGAATACTCTTTCTGCCCCTAAAGAACCTATTAAAATAGCAATTATAATAATGATAATGATTAATAAATACTTATAATGATAATAATATAGTAATAACAATTGTTAACATTTATTGAAAGCTTACAATGAATCACATTTTTGCAAAGCCCTTCAAAAGCATAGCCTCATTGAATCTTTAAAACACTATGAGGAAACAGACTCACAGACATAGAAAACAAAATTATGGTTACCAAAGGGGGAAGGGGTAGGGGAGGGATAAATTAGGAGTTTGGGATTAGCATATACAAATTACTATATATAAAACAGATAAATAATAATGTCCTACTGTATAACACAGGAAACTATATTCAATATCTTGTAATAAACTAAAATGGAAAAGAATAAGAAAAAGGATATATATATATATATATATATAGACATATATACATGTATAACTGAATCACTTTGTTGTACACCAGAAACTAACACAACATTATAAATTAACTACACTTCAATAAAAGAAAAAACACTTTGAGTTACTTGCCATTATCTTCCTCAATTTATGGGTGAAGAAACCAAGACTTACAGAAGTTCAGTACCTTCTTCAAGGACACAGAGTTGGTAGAGAAGAATGTCAAATGCTTCTCTATTGATTTCAGAGCTCTAAAAACACTTTGACAATACTCTTTGTTCTTACTGGATTATGAACTTTTCCGTCATTACCTATTCTGTACAGTTTATTCAGCATCCTACTATATTGGGTACCTTATATATCATGTCTTTCTTAATTATCTAAAAAAATATGATGAGGTATGTCTTAGTCAGCTATTGGTATATAGCAAACCATACC
The DNA here is from genome assembly GCF_003676395.1 of Aethalodelphis obliquidens. Lineage (NCBI taxonomy): Eukaryota > Metazoa > Chordata > Mammalia > Artiodactyla > Delphinidae > Aethalodelphis > Aethalodelphis obliquidens. The sequence goes on along the minus strand of NW_020837957.1, from coordinate 6,486,890 downwards.
AAAAATGCGTGGCAAAATCAATAAGCATTTTTTCTCACTCATGGATTTTTGAGACAGACTGGGAGCCAGCTAATCTAGTTCAGGCTCAGCTAGAATTGGCTGCAAGCCATGGATCATCCAGATATGATCTACATGCCTTTCACTCTCTTTGGACCATTCAGCTAACTTGAGTATATGTTTCTCATGACTATGACAGAAGCACAAGAGAGCAAACCCCACCCAACCCCACCCAGCCCAACACAAGCAAATGTCAAGCCTTTTTTCTCATCAGACCTTATAAAATTCCTTCAGCCAAAGTAAGTTACATGGGCAAGTCCAACATCAATGGAGCTCGGGAACATATTTAGACTTAGTGGAAGAAACTGCAGAGGCATATGGCAAAATACATGGATACAAAGAAGATAAAGATTTGGTGACAATGATGCAATCTACCACAGATATCTACAATATTATTACAGATGAAAAATTAGAGACTTAGGTTGCTTAAAAACTTGACTTTGGTTAGCTAGCTCTTAACTGAAACAGTAAATCTTTTCTGCCCATTCTCAAAGAAAAATGGCTTTCCAGTATTGGGAGATGTTAACGAAGAAAAAAGAAGGAACTTGAGAGAGTTTATGGTGTATGCCTCTATTCTTCCTCTGTGTCCCTTGCAATACCTAATCTTGTTCGTGACCCACAATACATGGCCAATAAATGTGTGATGATCAAGAAGTAGCCATCAAAGACTCCAATTAAACCAGAGGCAAATGCACAAAAATGATAGTGTTGAGTGGGACATTTTTATAGGTACTTTTTCTATACTCACGGTATTTGTACAGAAGGAATTTTAAAGTAATGCAAAAGTAGAGTTGGCCTTTGAGCAAAGAAATACATATATTTTGGGGAGAGAGATGATTAAAATGGAACTCTGGCATTCCTTAAGTAGCATTATTAAACAATCTATTTAGCAAACCTGTTATCCTCATCAGTTTTTACTAGGAAAAAACACAAAACAAAGCAAAACAAAAACAGACAAACCGTGATTACAGACTTGTGCTTCCCAAATGGAGGCAAATTTGGCCCTTTGTTTCTCATCCTTCTAGAGATGCAAATCTTGGGCTTTTTTTTTTTTTCTTTCTTTTTTCTTTTGCGGTACACGGGCCTCTCACTGCTGTGGCCTCTCCCGTTGGCGGAGCACAGGCTCCGGACGTCCGGACGCGCAGGCTCAGCGGCCACGGCTTACGGGCCCAGCCGCTCCGCGGCATGTGGGATCTTCCCGGACCGGGGAACGAACCCGTGTTCCCTGCATCGGCAGGCGGACTCTCAACCACTGCACCACGAGAGAAGCCCCAAATCTTGGGCTTTTAATAGACAGTGATAACTTGATTTGCTCGCAACTCAGTAGTTTTCAGTATAATTGATGCCAAGAAAACAAATGTTGCAGGGCAGGTACAATTGTTTTACAACTGAGAGAGATCATTTGGGTCCATTGCACTGCAAACACATTGAAATTAGTGTAGATATATAGAGCATGTGAACTCTTTAAAAGTAGATGAGAAGACAGAGATGCCTTATGAAGAATGAGAGTCAACAACTATAATAATAAGAGCTAAGGTTTATAAAATGCCTACTATGAAAGAGTCAGTACTGCACTATTATAATCTGCATTATCACACTCAGCCCTAATAAGAACTCTTTATTTTCTCATGCATTCAATAAATACATGGTGACCATCTGTTCTTTAGTAGACCTTGTGCTAGTTGGTGGCAATACAGTGAGGAACAAAAGTCATCATGGCCCCTGTCCTTATAGGGCTTATATTCTAAACAAATAATCACAAAAATAATTATACCATTGCAACTGTGTCAACTGCTGTATAGATGAATTTAATCAGTAATTAAACCTGACTGAAGAAGTCAAAGAATGCTTCTCTGAGGAAATAATTTGAGTTGAGATCTGAAGGACAAAGATGACTTAATTAAACGGGAGAAGAGCATTTGGTCAGAGGGAAGAGCACATATGTGCAAAGATGAGGCAGGGAACAGAGGTGCTCTACCCTCTGGAATGCAGAGTGAAGAAAAGCAGAGAAGGATGAGGCTGGAGAAGAGATGGGGGCCAGACCATGCAAAATGTGGTCGATAGAGATGTTTTGTCTTTATTCTAAGTACAACAGGAAGCCATTGAAGGGAGCCATAGGAAGAAGACCCAGCACAAGTGACATTATCAGATTTTCAAACTGTCTAGCTACTAGGTGGAGATAGGTTTGGATAGAAGAAGGCGGGCAGGGTGAATGCAAATGGACTACTTCAATAACTATTTCAATTATCTAAGAAATGATTACAGCTTAGACTATTTTGATGGCAGTGGAGATAATGAGAAATACTGTCTTTGAAAAAAGTTTAACGTCTCTGAAATCAGGATACTTCTTATAGTCTCTGTGCTATATTAATTATCCAATTGCCATGGCCTGTGTAAGTGCATGGAAATTTTCAAAATCCAAAAGATAACAGAGCAATTCTCTTAGAAATGGTATATAGCCAAATTTCATGATGACAATACTGTGTGAAAAAACATCTAGAACTCTTAAGTCAAGCAATATGTCAATGCATGCATTGGCAGCATTTTTTCTGTTATGGGTACTTAAAGTAATGGTGTATGTTACAGTTGATGGGATTTTAGATTCACTGAAATATGACAAAAGGATATTAGAGGTTAAACCAACAAAGGCTAGTTAAGTATTGATTATGGAAAATAAGGGAAACAGATGACTCAAGTGCCTGTTTTGGTTAAAAATATATGTAACTTTATGAATCAAGAGGTAAATAATACCATACCAATATTATTCCCATTTAACTGGCCAACTAATTGAAATAAGAGGAATTAAGAAAACTGTCAAAGGCCATACAATTTACAGGTGGCAGGGACTGGATAGGTCTGATTGCAGTGCCTTATATGCTAAGACATATACAAAATAAAACCTGGACCAACAAATATCAGAGAGTAAGTAACTGATTCACTAATGTATGGAAGTATATTAAACATTACTTGATCTCACAAGTAATTAAAAAAATATAAACTAAAATAATAATGGAATATTATGTCTGTCACATTATTAAAAACAATAAATTAAATGATGAATAAAATAAATGATCAGATATTGGCAATATTGAGTATAAATTCCTTTTCATAATGTAAAACTAACATTTAAGAACAATAAAAATAAAATAAGTGTGACAGAAAGGAACACGTGGGTCAAATATATGCAAATAATTATTAATTACACAAAGGAAACTGCTATTTTGACATTTTCTAGACTTGGGTAGCATTCTACATTTTCTTCTTATTGTTTTTCTTTTTCTTCTTTTCTTTTTGAGAGGGAGCGGACAGGGGGAAGAGGACACCAGCTTTCTTTTACTACAGTGTTTTCATGAACACTGCTCTTGGCTCACGTTCAGGATCCTGGGATCAATTTCTAATTCAGACATCCTCAACTATCTCTCATGTCAAGAGCCAATTGAGATGACATCTATCAATGCCCAGCATAAACACTGTCATCCCAGTGAGCTTCAGCCTGTCTGAACAGATGGGGCTTAAATCTCTGGACTCATTATTTACCTTCCAAGCCCTTCCTCTCCTCTGGCAAAGCACTTGGACACAGTTACACATAAAGCTAAATGGCCTGCATTTTTGTTCATAGATTGTACCTTGTCCTTTTCTTCCTTTCAGCACCATGGTTTTAGCCATTTATCGTCTTTACGGAACTGATTCAAGAAGATTTGTGTGACTAATCCACATCCCTAAATAATCTGCTATGGTGTAATCCTTGGCAATTCTGAATTTCACTTGGAATTCATGAGAAAGATAAGTGTCATTGGCTTGAAAGCCATGTGAAGTAAACCCTAACTCCATCCTACCTGGCTGAAATAAACCAGAATATTGATTTCTGGGTTTCTGTAATAACTGTTGGTTAAAGAGGGAAAGAATAGTTCAATCAAACTATTGAACATCTCATGACATGTACATGTACATTTGCAAGACCATGACTTGCAAATTCCACAAAGTGGTTGAAAAGTATAATTTGGGGGTTTAGAACTGACAATCACTAAGTAAACTTTTCCTTGTTTATCCCTTTCATCTTTATGAAACTATCATCTTTTTTAAGAAGAAATTTTATTTTATTTCATTTCTCTCACTCTTGAAGTCAATGCAATGCCACTCTCCTTGAAATTAAAAATGGAATACTGAGCTCCGAGTAATATTAACAGAAGTATACTGAAATAAAAACGTTAGGCTCAAAGAGAGGTTGATTATTTTTATATGACAATGTTGTGATATTTTACCTAACATACTTGATATATATCCTAAAAGTTGGGACTGCAACCTTAAGGAATCTTATACACAACAAGTTGCAAACTGGTGACATACAGTTTGAATTCAGCTTTCAGATGGTTTTTGCCTATTGTTAATTTTTTAAAAATTAGTTACCACAGTGAAAACCTGGAGAAATTTAAATAGAATTGAAAGCATTCTGCCATGGAAACAATCAACCACGTTTGATCCGTGTTAATATAGGATTTCTTCTAAGTTTCCAAGCTCATAGTATATTTATAAGTTAATCAAAGTAATTATTTTTCTCACAGTACCAGTTTTTAGTTTTTTGAAAAATCCTTTTCTCTATCTTTTTCATTATATTAATGTGAAAATTTTGCCTCTTAGTTTCATCTCCTTATTTTTGTTTGCTTTGCATGTCTAATTTCCTAGGATGTACCAAGTTCCTTTATTTTTCATCATTTCTTGAAAATGTAGTCACTCAAGGCTATACATTTTTCCATGTGAATTGCTCTTTCTGTATCCTATGTTTCAATATAAGATGTTCTCCTGTTCCTTGTTTTATAGATAATTTTAATTTCACTTCAGATTTTTTCCTTGTTAATCTAAGTTATTTAATAGTGTCTTTCAAGTTGCTAAGATTTTTAGTTCTAATTTGATTGGCTCATAATCAGAAAATCCACCCTTAAAAAATTCTGACTTTTAAAAAATCTTAGGACATTTTTATGCAGACCCATACTAAATAAAATTCTAGATATTATTTATTAAATGATTATAATATTTTATGTTTATTAAATCAAGCTTATTGATCACATCATTAAAGTCTTCATAGTCTTATTTTTAAAGATTTTGTCTACTGAATCATTTTAATTTTGGAGACGTATTTTGAAGTCTGTTATAAATTCACAATTCTATCTTTTTTTCACTTTATTCTTATGTTTTTTAACAGTTATGCCTATGTAATTAGGTGCTGTATTGTTTGGAGTATACACATTTATGACTATTATGTCATCATATTGGGTCTCATTACACAATGACTTATTTTAGCCATTTTTGTGCTTTTAATATTAAATGCCATCTTATCTGATATTATTATTGCCATTATGATTATCTACTTATAGCAATTCCTTAGTATCCCTTTTCCAAGCTGTACTAGATAGGATATGGGTAATATATAATACACACAATATATATTCCCATCTCACAAATATCAAGATAGGTGATCCACAGTTGAATTTGTGGCTAAATGCTATTAAGTCCAGGGCTTCTATCTTCACAATTCACAGATTCCATGTTGTATTCTAAAATAGCTCTCTATCTTCTATCACATCCACATTCCAGCTAATTGGATGGAAAAAGGAACAAATGAGCGGACAGGACCTTCCCTTTCAAGGGAATTATTTGCGAGTTGTAAACATCACTTCCATTTTTATCCATTCACCAATAGTTCATCTTTTAAATTTATTTTTGGTGTGTTAGCTCAGCAATTTCATATGTATTTTCTCCCTGTACAATTTATAAGTTGTGCTATATATTTCCATTTCTTTTTCAGGTATATACCTCTATAATATAAACTGAAAATGTTACCAAATAATTCCTCCACAAAAACGATTCTGTATAATAAAAACTTTGGTCTCAGCCCAAAGAGAGGTGTGGCCCTTGTCCCCGGTTCCTTTAGGGTAACATTTAGACCCTGATGATTTCTCAAGTAATAGAAGTTACTTTGTTACTCATGGTTGGCCCCTCTGATAACACGTGATCATTTATGCTAATGAGATGATTCATGGTGGGCCACTAGGTAATTTATACTAACAAGGATAGGGGCTGGCCATGTCAGAAGACCAACCATGTGATTGATTAGAGGCTTGGGACTTTGAGTAACATGTGATCAGCCTGACCTCCAGGGAACAGTAGTGGTAATGGAGGTTGAATTCAACTAAGTGGGCAATAATGCAATCAATCATGCCAACATGATGAAGCCTCAGTAAAAACTCTAGATGCCAAACTCAGATGAGCTTCATGGGATGCATATACTGTTACACATCAATGCTAGGAGGGTAACACATCCCTGAGGACGTGGAATCTTCATGTTTGGAATCCTCTCAGCCCCCCCATTCTGCCCTATATATCTCTTCCTTTGGTTGGTTCTGATTTGTACCCTTTTGCTACAATAAAACTGCAGTTATAAGGATAATGCTTTCCTCAATTCTGTGAGTTTTGGCAAATTACTGATTCTGAGGAATTCTGTGGAGACCCCCAAATTTGTATCAAGCTGGTCTGAAGAGAGGATGGCCCTTGAGAACCCTAAACTTGTGACTTGGCTGGTGTCAGAAACCAGACAGACTTGGAAGTTTTGACTTAAGGACTGTGCCCTTAACCCCAAATTTGGTTAATTCTGGGCACTCGACTGCACTACTTCTCCTCTACTCACTTAAAACTAAGAGTATAAGACTACTTGTACTATACTCTCATACTCTCTCCCCCTACAGATAAGTGATAAAAATACTTTACTTCCCCTCTTTTTCCTATTCTTACTCCAACTCTTTTTGACATATTATTACTCTTATTTCTGTACTATTATTAGAATTTATCTTGAATATGCTTCCTATATTTCAGGAACTTCATTTAACATTGCATTCTTGCAATGTTAAACATAACATTCATTCTCAAAGGATCTGTCACTATTTATTTAAATTTAACTGTTAGTTTTATTGCTCACCACTTGTTTCCTCCAGATTCATTTTTCCCATCCTGAGTTCTCAGCTTTATCTCCTGATTCTTCTTTTTTTTTTTTTTAAATGGATCAAGTTCTTCAGAATGTTTCTCAAATGTGGTATATGGGTAGTGACAATTCATCCCTATTTTCCTAGGAAGTCCTACTTGTTTTGGTGGAAGTATTGATAATGCCATTTTTCACTTTCCTTTAGGATGATAAATTATATCCCTCTCCAGCTTTCCTAGCAAGTCCTAGTTTATGCCTGTTATTGTAGAATAATTATTAATAGTGGCACTTTTCACTCTCAATTGGAATGATAAATTATATATTACCCTATGTAAGGGAACACATATTCTGAATTCTTGAGTATCTGTATCTATCTATCTATCTATCTATTTTGGTCTTATGTATTAATACCTTGGTCAGATATAGGTTTCTAATGTTTTAATTTTTATTTCTGACTCACTTATTATTTATTTATGTATTATTTATTTATTTATGTATTATTCCACCATCTTCTAGCTTATTTTACTTTTGCAGTCAGTTTGCTCTTTCTGTTTGAAATGTTAAGAGATTTTTATTTCTTTATCTTTAAATTTAGAAATTTTAATGCCTAGGTACATGTCCTTTCTTTTTTAACACTCATACCAGCAACTCAGTGCATCTTTTAAAATGATAAAATCTGGTCTTTCTTTAGTCCAGGGATATTTGTGTTAAATGGTTGTTAAATTAGTGTAACCCCTACATGTGTTCCTTTCACTTTTTCTGGAAGTTCTATTATTGGCATGTTATATCCTGGATCTATCCTCAGAATCTCTTTTCCATCCATATCTGCACTTTAAAATATTTGCTCTGAACTTTTCTTTCCTTCTTCTATTTGATCTTTTGGATACTAATTCAGGTCTCAACAATGGTCACAATTTCTTCACTTTACTTATCAAATCATTTAGTTGGAAATCATGTTTTAATGGTGAAATTTTTTTTTCCAAAAAGTAATTTCTGTATTTAATCTGAATAGTTTTGTGTTTGTATTACTTTTCTATTCAAGTTGATGTTTTTCTCCTCCAGCAGCTATATTTTGTCAGCCATCTGATCTTTTGGTTGTCCTTTCTCTGCAGCTGTGAGACCCCCTTTAATATGTTATGATTTTTTTTTTTTTTTGGTCAGCTTACTAGAGACAAGTTCTGAAATTCCCTAACTAGCAATTGGCTCACAAATTATGGGATGAAAAACATTTTCTAACCTTGTGAGCTGGCAGTGTTCAGAAGAGAGCCTGAGCTGGTGGTGCTCTGAATGGTCAACACAAAGAACTCTTTCAAATCCTCCTAAACTCTAAGCTTAATAAGTCTTTTATCTCTAACCCGAAAGCCAAACCTCACTGTTCTACAGATTACTGACACTGTGGGAAGGATGACCAGAAAGAGAGAGAAGCAAACAGGGAGAGAGAAGTTGTGAAGTTGTATAAAAAATTTTTAATTTGATTGGTGCTGCAAAATTGAGTATTTCTGCCATCAACAAAGATTCACCATCACAATAATAGTACCAGTTTGGAAAGCATAACAAGAAAGACAAAAATTGGTGGTAATCAGAACATCAAAGCATCTAAGGTGGAAAACCAAAGGAAAATTACATTTTATGCCTGATTTCAATAACAATGCAGCTTAATTTTTTATTCAAAATTGTATCTTACTATAACAGTTAAAGAAGTCTTTTCCCTTGAAATGACGGTTATGATAATTGAAGGCAATATCTAAGGCATAGTAAAAATGTAAAATTCAGAATAAATTTATCCAACTTTCATGAATTAATAAAATAAATATTGAAGATGGTGGGGGCACATACCCTATAAGGAGAAAAAGTAATTTCAATCAATTAGCATTTGATTTGGGTGTAATTTTCTATGACTATGCTTTGTTTTTCTTATTTCCACCATATGTTTATTATCTTATAAATAAATTATGTTTAGTAAAATTTAATTAGCTGATATTTGTAAAGCTGTCTAAAGATGGGCTTTGTATAATTGCTAAGAGGTTTTTTTTTATTACTAAGTATCAATATTTTGTCTGTGTGCTTGCTGCAGATAAAGAACATTAATTTTTAAAATAGCAGTAGAATCTCTCATTCTACATAGCCTTATAGAAAGAATCAGGGGACTCTAAAGCATCTGAAGAAACATTCTCAAGGAGTTAATTTCTAGCTTATACAACTATTTACAGAGCTCAGATATATGTTCAAAGCATTTCAAGGCCTTGAAAAAAATCATGCTCTAATCACAATGTCACTGTCCTCAATATTAACACACGGGTAATCTAGGGTTACAAAGACCAGCATTCAAGAAAGGCTGCTGCATGGTGTTCATGAGAAGATATGTAGTGTGATTGAGAACTGACCTATACCAATTTGGTCATAGATAAAAGGGGCTGCCAGTAAAGTCAGAGCTGGCTGGTGTTTCTTACTCCCCATAATATAGCTGCCGGGTTATAAAGAATGCAAGTCATGAATTAGTCCTCAGTTCTGTCCCCTACATGGACATTTATTAGATTACTATTTTTTAGGAAAGCTGATACAGAAGGGGTTCATACAATCTGTTTTCTACACTTTAAGAATCCCCAGTTCCGGGCTTCCCTAGTGATGCAGTGGGTGAGAGTCTGCCTGCCGATGCAGGGGACATGGGTTCGTGCACCGGTCCGGGAAGATCCCACATGCCGCGGAGCGGCTGGGCCCGTGAGCCATGACCGCTGAGCCTGAGCATCTGGAGCCTGTGCTCCTCAACGCGAGAGGTCACAACAGTGAGAGGCCCGCGTACCACCAAAAAAAACAGAATCCCCAGTTCTATGTCCTCTAGGTGAGTCCGTCACTAAGTGGTTTTGATAAGGACACGGCAAAATTCCTGAGACAAGGAATCCATCTAATTGGCATCATGCAATCCAGACATTCTTCCAAAACCAATAACTGGACACATGACCAATTAGGGGATCAAAAGCATGGATATTGTCTCTGAGAGGAGCAAGTAACAAGCAAAGATGGTTTAGCTAAGTCACATATCTTGAATGTTTTCAATTTTTCAAACAAGTCTCCTTTTAAAAATAAATGATGAATACAATGGAGTATTACTCAGCCATAAGAAGAGACAAAATTGAGTTATTTGTAGTGAGGTGGATGGACCTAGGGTCTGTCATACAGAGTGAAGTAAGTCGGAAAGAGAAAAACCGTATGCTAACACATATATAACACATATATATGGAATCTAAAAAAAAAAAAAAAGGGTTCTGAAGAACCTAGGAGCAGGACCGGAATAAAGATGCAGTTGTAGAGAATGGACTTGAAGACACGGGGAGGGGGAAGGGTAAGCTGGGACAAAGTTAGAGAGTGGCATGGACATATATACACTACCAAATGTAAAATAGATAGCTAGTGGGAAGCAGCCACATAGCACAGGGAGATCAGCTCGGTGCTTTGTGACCACCTAGAGGGGTGGGGTAGGGAGGGTGGGAGGGAGATGCAAGAGGGAGGAGACATGGGGATATATGTGTATGTATAGCTGATTTACTTTGTTATAAAGCAAAAACTAACACACCGTTGTAAAGCAATTATACTTCAATAAAGATGTTAATAAAATTTAAAAAAAATGATGATAATAACAACATTAATTTCATCAGTAAAAACCCATTTTTATATCTACTGCCTACTTAGTAAAGTATCAGTTGTGGATTAGGTGTTGATAGCAGATGATGTGTTTCTCTGCTATCTCTGGAATGTGACCCTTTATCATATTGCTAGTTGAAGACCTCTGGACTCTAAAGTCCTGATAGCATGGTACTGTCTAATCGCCCCTAGAGCTAAAAATAACTGGCACACGTTAACTATGTTGAAGTGTTTTAAAGCAAATTATAGGCATTATAAAAAAACATGCTGGAAGAAGTATGGGATTTTGAACAAAGGTCTCTTTAGCAAATACTTGCTGAGGTATGTGATGTTTCAAAAATTACTTAACTTCCTGTAGTCCCAATATATTCATCTATAAAGAAGGGAATGTAGTAATACATATTTCATAGGATTGTGATGAGAATTAATTGAATTTTCAAAAAGTGCTTTATAAATGGTAAACATTACTTTTAGGTTTAATAAAGGTTAAATGATCCTTAAGGGTAGGTGGAAGTATGTTTTTGTAGACAGAGAAGGAGGGTTTTCTTAGTCCTACTTTATGCCAGGGATTTTGCTACTTGCTTTATTGAGAAGATAGAAAAATATAAGTGCTATGATCTTTAATGTCATAGTAGAAAACCTATAAGCTCCATACTGTTTGATTCAGTCATATCTAATAAAAATCATGCTGATACCAGAGGCTATAAGGGATCTTATTAGCAAATGTTAATGAAAATTGGGGGAGGATAAAAGATTGTGGACTCAGGTACATTGCAGGAAGCAAACTTCTGAACTCTAAAGTCATTTACTGCTCATTGATAAAGATAAAATTTTGGAATGTTTGCAAGGCATTTGACTTAGTGTTATCACAAATACACACTTTATTTCTTGCTAGAGTAAGATCTGTGTCAGATTTATACCTGTTCTCTATCTCCTCATCATAAAACTCCTTGCCTATTTTTGAAGAATTTCCTTTAAAATTAGGGACTTCAAAAGTTTAAAGGCCTCTCTTATGAAATGTAACCAATAATTATGAAGCTATATATTCTAGTTGCTTGCAACAAGTATATTATGATTCATAATTGTTTGCTGCCCCTCCCTGGAGGACAATTATAATTTCATGGCCAGCTGATGACAGAATCAGCCAGTAAGTGAGAATATAAATGAGTGAATTCCATTTCAAGCAGAAATTTTAAGCACCAGCTCACACTTTCTCTTTGTTATGAGTCAACAATGTTTTATACATTGGATATTGCAGAGGGCCCAGAGGGAATACACCATGAAGAAGAGCCATACACCACTCCATGATGGACACATAGCATTAGTGATAAATGAATCTTTGCTGTTGCAGAACACTGAGATTTTAGTCATTTGTCACTGCAGTCTATCCTGCAGTGTTCCACTCACAATCTGTAACTTCATTTATATATAAGACATTTAAAATCCATTGTTACTTTGTTAATCAGAGAACATCATATTTTGTGTCTGACTTTTTTCCTTCAAGACACAGGGTGACTGACACTGATTATTTTGAAAAATAATGTGAAGGGTTTTTTTTTTTCTTCAACAGCAGCTCTACCTGGATCTAAATTAAATAGGAAGCCAGCAAGACAGGTTTCTTGTGTCTTATATAAGAAAAGCAAAGAAATATCACTGGCAGTAGAAAAGTACTAATACTGCCCAGAGTGATCCCAGGCATGTAGTAGTTGCTCAATCAATATTTGTGGGATGAATGGATAAAATATAATACCAGTTAATTCAAGTAACAGTGACATGTAAATTGGTCTTTATTTTCCTACAGTATTAGTCCGCTCCTGCTGTAAAATAATTGTATAAGAGACAAACCCAGAATTTCAGTGGCTTAGGAAATTAGTGTTTCCTTATTCATAGGTCTGTGGGACACTTGGTATGGCTCTATTTCAGTACAGTCTAGTTTATGTCTGTTTCACATGTTTCTCATTCTAAAACTGGTTATTCAGTGAATTCTGTCCTCATGTGGAAACATAGAAGCTCAACAGAATAAGTCAAACCATGCAAGTATACTTTCTGCTTGCATACCTGTGCACATTTAATTACTCAAAACAAGGCACAGAGCCAAGCTGAATATCAACAAAGAGGAGATACAGTCTCTATCTACTCTCCTGGAAGGTCCATAGCAAAATTTACTGACACAAATTTGTAAGATAAGGAGAGCGTAAAGTGTGGGAACAAAAATACTAACTCATCCACCAAAGATGACTTGTTTTTGAATAAAAATTTAAAAGCAACATCAATAAACAGCAGTAACCTCCTCTAAAGTACTAATTATCTCTGCTGAGAATTTTGCAGCAATCTTTGGTCCACTGAGGACTGCTTAAACTCAATCGTTATAAACAGTTGAAATTCTGAAATTGAGTAATGCATGACATGGGAATCTCTGCTAGGAATAAATGATCTTTTTAAAAAATCTAATTCTAAATTCAAGAAGTATTTGTGAACCTTTGAAATGTATTTTGAGTAAGGCTTTGTAATGAAACACATGTAACTATAATTCATATGTTAATGAACATGTATGATGGTGATGGTTAATTATATGTGCAAACTTGGCTGGACCACAGTACTCAGAAATTTGGTCAAACACCAGTCTGGAGGTTTCTGTGCAGGTATTTTTTAGATGAGATTGATGTTTAAATTAGCAGACTTTGAGTAGAACAGATTATCCTCCAGAATGTGGGTGGATCTCATCAAATTAGCTAAAGGCCATAAAAGAAAAAGACTGAAGCTCCCCCCAGGAAGACCGAATACTACCTCCAGACTACGTTTAGCCTCAAGCTGAAACATTAACTCTTTTCTGGGTCTCCAGCTTGCTGGTCTGCCCTGCAGATTTTGGGCTTGCCAGACACTGCAATTGTGTGAGCTAATTCTTTAAAATAAATCTATCTCTCTATACACATATCTTATTGGCTCTGTTTCTCTGGAGAACCCAGACTAATACAATGACTAACATTACCTATGAATGGCAGAAAAGGTATGAATTGGGAGATAATTATGAATTTTACAGTTATGAATGATTAACACATATAAAACATCTCTCATTTTCAACATGAAGTAAAAGTATCCACTCTTTATTAATTGATAATAATAGAGACAAGGTGAGGAATGCAGATACAGCATCATCATCAAATCTACCTTCCGCACCAAATCCTTTAAAAATTACAGAAAAATATGTTTTAAATATAATAAGTACAGAATATAATGGAAAATAAGATAGAGTGACTTCAGCAGAACAGAAATTTTGAGAACCACCTGAAAAGTGAATTGCAGACATAACTGATTGGCCAGAGACAAAATTAAGAAAACCACAGCCTTCAAAATATGAAGAAAAGCTGGAATGTAAATTCCAGCAATTTTAATGATTCTTGAAACTCAGAGTCAGATTGTACAAAGAGTCAGAGAGGACCCTGGAGAGTTTACCTAAGCAGGACTATACTTTTGGAATGCTGAGTTCTTTTTCTTCCCTTGCTCTAACTGAACAAGGAGCAGCAGGGACATTTCTGGGGCTCCTAGTGTGGGCCTGGGGGTTTGAGAGAAAAGCAGAGCAAAGCTTGAGCTAATGCCAGTTTGCAACCTAAGTTGAAGTTGGCGTAAAGGGATGGGGGAAGAGTGGAGAGCAAAGAAAGGTCATTCCTGACAGAAAGGAAATGATTTACAGTGCTTCCAAGCCAAGTCAAACAGTTTTATTCTGGTAATTGGTGGAAGCCTGGGGCAAGAGGACTAGTTCTTCTGTCTGTATTCTCCCCAGCACATCCTGAAGTAAAGCTCACTTGTTGCGTCCTCCACAAAGATACAAACCTCACAGTCACCTCAGCCAGTCAGAGAGAGGGCTATTGGTGACAAAGACTGGCATACGTGCAAAAGAACTGTTTCTCAGTACCCTGACTAATCTGCTAGTCCTTCGCTCCTAACAGATTGGCAAACTATGGATCACCAGACTTCTGGAGAAAGGCAGTGAACTGAAAGAGAATGAAAAAATAAACAAGATATTCTGTATTTAATATATTTTAAACATATTTTTCTGTAACTGTTAGCAGATTTGATGCAGAACGTAGAATTGATGATGATGCTGTATCTGCATTCTTCATCTAGTCTCTATGATTGTCAATTAATAAAGAGTGGAGGGGCTTCCCTGGTGGCGCAGTGGTTGAGAGTCCACCTGCCGATGCAGGGCACACGGGTTCGTGCCCCAGTCTGAGAGGATCCCGCATGCCACGGAGCGGTTGGGCCTGTGGGCCGTGGCCACTGAACCTGTGCGTCCGGAGCCTGTGCTCCACAATGGGAGAGGCCACAACAGTGAGAGGCCCACGTGCCACAAAAAATAAATAAATAAATAAAAGTGGATACTTTTACTTCATGTTTAAAAAGAGAGATTTTTTATATACATTAATCATTCCATAACATTGTAAGCAAAGAACAGTTAACTTTGGTAAAAGATCAGAAATTCCAAAAATAAAGGGGGATTTAAAAAAATTATTTAATTAACATTCTCCAAAAAACAGAGTAGCTCTTGCAATAACAAATATTAAGAATCTGCACTATGAAAATTACTAAAATGAAAAAAGTAGCTGAAATTAGAGAAAAATCAGAATGGTGAAGTAGAGAAGAGAAATGGCTAAAGAACAATTTAATGACACGTAAAATTAAGTCAAAGAGATTTTTAAAAAAGTAAAAAGACAAAGAAATTAAAAGTGCAAACAAATTAAGACTCATAGAGATCAATGCAGGATATCTAATATCTGTCTAAAAGGATTTCCAAATCAAACAATAGAGATAATTGATGAAAAGAAATAATAGAAGACCTACCTTCCCACTGAGATAAAGACATATGGTCTTAGATGAAATTGTCCACTGAGTGACAAACAGCATAAATTTAAAAAGAAAAGAACATACACATATCCTGATTTACCTAAGAACTTCAAGAATAAAGAAAAACTGCTAAAATTTTCAAAATCACTAAGTTACTCACAAAAGAAAAAGATTTCCATTAGGGATCTGGGTGGTGCCTATATTGTAGAATGGATCTTACGTTTTCTACAGAAAAAAAATTGGAAAATACCTTTGAATCTATAATTTTACACTTAGCCCATATGTTGGTCAAGAAGAGCAAGTTATGACATGTGAAGACAATTAAAGGACATTCTGCAGGAAAGTGAAATGTGAAATCAAGAAAAACACTGAAATTTAAGAAAGAACGCTGAGTGAAGAAATGTAAAAATAGTAAAGTTTCTATAAATGTTGATATGCAATATCAAAAATAATATGTGGATCAAAAACCCAATACAATCATTACATGAAAAATTGGAGAGGGGCAGATGGAAGAGGAACTTGGTGATAAGTGAAACTGCAAAGGTCTTCAGATTGGATTTGTTTTTTAATAGTGTTTATTTATTTTTACTTGTTGACAGTTTTGCTTTATTTATTTATGGCTGTGTTGGGTCTTCGTTTCTGTGCCAGGGCTTTCTCTAGTTGTGGCAAGTGGGGGCCACTATTCATCGTGGTGCGCGGGCCTCTCACTATCGTGGCCTCTCTTGTTGTGGAGCACAGGCTCCAGACGCGCAGGCTTAGTAATTGTGGCTCACAGGCCCAGTTGCTCTGTGGCATGTGGGCTCTTCCCAGACCAGGGCTCGGAACCGTGTCCCCTGCATTGGCAGGCAGATTCTCAACCACTGTGCAACCAGGGAAGCCCTCGGATTGGATTTTGATCAAAGAGAGAGTGTAAGTATTAACTTTAGACTTTATTATTCTTAGAAAAAATAGTCAAAATATCAGCTTCAAAATCAAAGGTAATCATTGGAAGCCTAGAAATATAATGTATAATTTTTAAAACAACTCAAGAACACTTCAAAAAACTGAAATGAATGATAACTATAGAAAAAGGAGAAAAGATAGCCAAATTTCTGCCTATAAAATGATTGGAATCACAAAATTTTATAGGCAATTCCTAGCAAATTTTAGGACCCAATTGTTTCTGTGTTATAATTTTTAACTCTATCTCTGACTTATATCTGTTCTCTTAATTAACAACCTCTGTGACAGTAAGAAATGAAATGATGAAGATCTAAACGAAGGATGACTATAGGATTAACACAGAGTAAAGGGAGTTCCACGAGATTAAAGAGATAGAATTGCAAAAACTGGATCAGTGCAATGTGGGGATGAAGGAAAGGTAGTAGTTAAGGATGATTCCCAGTTCGGGCGATAACTTCTTAAATGTTATATACTTAGGAAGCACCATGTGTTGTGGGGAGAGAGGAGATGTTAAAATATAGGTACAGTATGGCATAGGACCTGGGGTCAAGGAGTATGACATTTGAAGGCTCCAAATCATTAACACCAAACCTCATTCTACCTGGGCAATGTCTTAGCCACTCCAATTGTAATGCTCAACCTTCTTGAGTAAGGAGTCAGAGTTAGTGTAGCAGCAATGGTTTTCACTTTTATTCCCAATCTTGTGCCCTGGTTTCTGGAGATAACATCTCAGGAGCTACAGTTCAACAGAGACACTCTGATGTCATGTTGACTAACCTTAGGTTAGCTAAGGTTTAACTAACTTTAGATTTTGTAAATCACCATCAGTCATTTATTACTTGAATATTTTGTACTCATGCAGGGGCTAGTCAGTCATTTCTGTTCTTAGAAAATTACTTGCTCTTCCCAGAACCATGCAGGTTAGTCTTAACTGTCTTTATTCACCTCTCTCAATGTACACATAGAGAGAGGGAGCAACATATATATATATATATATATATATATATATATATATATAT